>NC_042999.1:20407264-20414764 GCF_006345805.1 Octopus sinensis
TATTGTGGCATTTAGTTCTAGTTAAGCCCTGATTGAAAAAAAAAGCTGTATAAAAACGACAATTCCGTCTGTTTCCCCTATATAATGGTAACAAAGAAGTATATCACTCTTCTGTTTTGTTTCTTTTCTCTTGTTTTAGGATGTTAAGATGGGAGAAGATGCTGTGGTGTATTTCTAACAAATCGAGTGACGATATAAAGACACCCAGCTTGGCTCGTGTTGCTGCTGTTTTACTGTCATCATCATCATCATTTGTAGTAGTAGTATTACTAATATTACTGTGATCATCATGACCATCATCATGACCATCATTATACTTATTACTGTTATAATTATTGTTATTATTATTATTATTATTATTAACAGTAGTAGTAGTAGTAACAGCAGCAGCAGCAGTAATAGTAGTAGTAGTAGTAGTAGTAGTAGTAGTAGTAGTAGAGTAGTAGCAGCAGCAGCAGCAGTAGCATCATCATCATCAGCAGCAGCAGCAGTAGTAGTAGTAGTAGTAGTAGTAGTAGTAAGGCCGTGAGCTGGCAGGATATTTAGCGTATTTCGCCCGTCGCTACGTTTTGAGTTCAAATTCCGCGGAGGTAGACTTTACCTTTCATCACTTCGGGGTCGATAAATTAAGTACAAGTCAAGTACTGGGGGGGGGGATCAATTGTCCCCCTCCCCGCAAAAATTCTCTCTCTCTCTCTCTCTTTATTTCTGCACCCTAACGGATGGTAAATAAAAGATAGTTACCTTCTCGAGTAACCTGCTCAACACGGCTGGCTTCCCGGGTTCTATGGCATATATATTCTCCGCCTGCACAGGACGTGGGTCCATCGCAGGAATAGAATACTCATTTCAACCACCTGAGTGGAGTGCAGTAGCGTGAAATGAATCGTTTTGCTCAAGAACACAACGCGTCACCCATTCCAGTAATCGAAACCACAATCTTACGATCATGATTCTAACACCCTAACCACTAAGCCATACATCTCCACCAACGGCTGACCGGCTGTCAGCTCTTGTGTGCGTCAGTAAATCATTCCTACCGGCTGGTCGCCTGCTCGCCAGCTCAATTACTCGCTCACAGCTTGCTTGCAATATCAATAAGTTCTAAACATGCTATGCAGAGCTTCCTTGCATGTTCTGTGTTTTGCATTAATACTTTAATATTTCGCTACGCCATCACCCGTGATAGAAGAATGCTGAAGGAGATGGTCTAATGTATTAACTTGTTAACTAGACTCAAAGTATAATTCACACCCAGTTTCTTGTCCAGTCGGATTCTCTGTATTCGGAACTAGACCCGAAGGGTTCAGCAAACATCTGAAGAGCATAAATCAATCATTAATCAAGCATAAATCAATCATTAATCCGTTTCTTTTATTACCCAAAAGTGACTAAATATAGAGGAGACAAACAGATTAAGTCGATTACATCGAGCCCAGTGCGTAACTGGTACTAAATTTATCGATCCCGAAAGGATGAAAGGCAAAGTCGACCTCAACGGAATTTGAACTCAGAACGTAACAGCAGACGAAATACGGCTACGCATTTCGCCGGGTGTGCTAACGGTTCTGCCAGCTCGCAGCCTTATCGCATAAATCAATCATTGATCAGGGACGTATGTAGGAGGTATACAATAGATGACCTCCGTCTGCACGTTCGCTTTCATTTCTTCGTAAAATAGATGTTTAATCTGTCAAATTCACCATCATCTTAATTTAAGCAATGACGAATCTAGATAAACCTATTCATTTCTAATTTAGCTTTAACATAAGTATATATTTGCGACATTAGTAAAAAAGACAAAACAGACAGTTCTTTCCGTTACGTTGCTATGGTTCTTTTCATAATGTATTCTAGGGCGATAGCAACCAATACAACATTTGGTTCACAAAGAGGGAAGGGCTGTTTGATGTTCCCGCTTTCATTTGATATATAACATAGTCTAGGTCAGATCGAAACGATAGTCAAGATGAATTAGTTTCAAAGCTGTATTTTGTGTATCATTTCCGTCATGATTTTTTTTCTTTACCAAACACTAAATTCCAAGCCATTAAGTGCTAGCTTAAGTGTTTGCTTATGTGTCTCAAGAACACCGAAGCTAAAATAATTTGTAATGCACTGTTAATATTTCTTTACCGTATGAAAGCAGGATTGTTAGCACTCCGGTTAAAGTACTTAGCGGTATTTCTTCCGTTTTTACGTTCTGAGTTTAAATCCTGCCGTGGTCATCTTTGCCTTTCGCCTTATCGGGGACGATGAAGTAAGTACCAATTTATCACTGGGGTCGAATTAAAGGACTTACCCTTGCCCTCGAAATTACTGGCCTTGTGCTAAATTTTGAAACTAATATTTCTTCGTCGTATGTGATGCATATCGGTCCTGGTTTTTCTGGGTTTTTTTCTTTTTAATATTTTCTAGCAATAGATTAGGCCTAATCGAGCAAACCTATGATCAAAGTCATTCAAGCCATGAGTAACCCACCATTTATTCAGCACTACATTCACAGAATTATTTACAATGGACGGACAGGTGTCCACATCTTTGTTCTTATCACACGGTTTCAGGTGTTTTGGAGGAATTTATTTGACTAATGGGATACACTGTTCGCATTCAAATAAAAGTTTGTGTTCGAAATTCCCCCAGAACACCTGATGAAGGCTGGAGAGTACATCAGCCGAAACAAACAAGGTGGGGGACACATATCCATCCATTGTAAATAATGTTTATAATTCCTCATTCCCCCAATATAGTACATGTACAGCATATCTTTTGTTTAAATACAATATGGGAAAATAAATTTGGCTGCTATTTTAGAAGATTGATCAACTACAAAGATAATCCACCATTAGCTTAGTGTTAACCTATTTTGTGTGCATGTGCACAGAATGTGTGAGTAATTTTATTTAATTTAATTTGGAGCAGAGAAAGACTGGTAAAGACAGCACCCATCTGTCTTTACATCATCACTGTCTCCGGGTGTGATGAGCGGAAGGGAGGAAATTATTATGAGACTTGCTCCAATGCATTTCACAGAATGAACTCCAATAAAAATACCAAAGGATAACGCAGTGGTGTTAAACAGGGTGACAGATTACGACAACTATTAAACAGCTCAGAATGCAAATTGCTGAAACATTTACCCGATTCATTTCAACTGACCTTTTAGTAATTTCACGAATCCGTAATTCTGCAAGAGTTTATATTTTCTTCTAACAGGAATGATTTGAGAGATATTTTTCTACCTTGTTTAGCAAGTCGGTCGAACGCTTATAAATCTTGGTTTTCGCCTAAAATTTCCCCTCCTGCTTTGAAGTCTTTTCTTTGCCTCTTTTAATCATGGAGGGGTTATTGATAAAAAAAACTAATGTCGCTATTGCTTCAGATACATTACCAAACGATAATCGTTGTGTTCATCTGTGTGCTGAGATCAATTCTCTCCAAGGTCGTCTTTACCTTTCATCTTTAGGAGGCGACAACTCAACCTCTTTCTTTCTCCCATTCTCTCCTACTCTCAAACGCTTCATCCGTCTGTCGGTCTCTCTGTCTCGCACCCCACTCTCTTCCCTCTCTACGTCTATCTATTCATTCTTCTGCTTATCTCACTCCCTCTCTTTCTCTCATTCTTTTTCTGCCTCAGTCTATCTGTTTCCATTTGTCTGTATACCTACCTGTCTGTCTGTCTATCTCTCTCCCTCCTCTCTCTCCCCCTGTTTGTATCTGTAACTCGGAGGCTTTCGACCGGGATCGACATCAGATTTTGTTGTTAAAATTTATGAGTAAATTGCGTGTACTTCTATAATACACAAAATATTTCAACAATTTCAGGAGTGGCTGTATGGTAAGTAGCCTTCTCACCAACCACATGGTTGTGGGTTCAGTCCCACTGCGTGGCATCTTGGGCAAGTGTCTTCTGCTATAGCCTCGGACCAACCAAAGCCTTGTGAGTGGATTTGGTAGACGGAAACTGAAAGAATCCTGTCGTATATACATGTGTATGTATGTGTGTGAGTGTGTTTGTGTGTGTTTTCGTCCCTCCAACATCGCTTGACAACAGACGCTGGTGTGTTTACGTCCCCGTTACTTAGCGGTTCGACAAAAGCGAACGATAGAGTAAGTACTAGGCTTACTAAGAATAAGTCCAGGCCAGGGGTCGATTTATTCGACTAAAGGGCTGTGCTCCGGCATATAGCCTCAATCAAATGACTGAAACAAACAAAAGAATAAAAGAATAAAAGAAGAAAAAAAACACAGCTGATCAAACGACTCTTACTGAAAAGCTCATCGTCGAGAACGACGAAGGACCAGACATATATTTACTAAACTCATTGCTGTTGTTAAAATTTCATGTTCTCTTTTTTTTCTCGCCTATCCAAGTCTTCTTACTCTTGTTGTCTTTTAATATTTACCTTTCTTTCGCGCTTCGTCTTTCATGTTTGTGGAAGTTATTTTTGCAAATTCTCATCTACAACTGACGTTGCTTTCTGCAGCTTCCTCTTTCTTATACAATAACGGTTTTTGTTCTTGTTTAAGCTGTTGTTTGTTTGTTTGTTGATGTTGTTGATGTTGTTGTTTTTGTTGTTGTTGTTGTTGTTGTTGTTGTTGTTGCTGGTGTTGGTTGTTTCTTCCGATACTGCTGCACCTGGTATTATTGATCATGCAGGCTTTTATTTTATTTAATTTTTTTTTTTTTGCTGTTTTTGCTTTTTTGTTGTTGTTAATGTCACCATTTTATTTATTTTTATTTATTTATTTATTTATTTATTTATTTATTGCGGTTTATGTCGATGATGATGACGATGATGATGATGGATGTTGCTGCTACTGCTTCTAATGATGATGATGAGGATGATGATGATGACGATGATGATGATGATGACAATGATGATGATGAGATGATGATGATGATGATGACGATGATGATGATGATGATGATGATGAAGATGATTATGATGATGAAGATGATTATGATGATAACATTTCTTGGTTGTTTCTTTTTTACTTTTGTTATATGAAACGCAATAGTTGTATCTTATTTTATTTTATTTTGTATTTTGTTTATTCAATAGTAATGTTTCTCTTTTTTTCGTCACTGCTCTCCCGTTGATGTTAGCAATAAAGCTCATACTATTACTGTTGACGCTGAATGGTGGCGGCGGCGGCGGTGGTAGTGGTAGTGGTGGGGAATGTTGATGATGATGATGACCGTTGTGGTTGTGGTTGTGGTTTTAGTGGTGCGGCTGTAGTGTTGATGATGAGGAGGATGGTAGTGGTGGTGGTGGTGATGGTTTTAGTGGTGGTTGTGATGGGGCTGTAGTGTTGCTGATGAGGAGGATGGTAGTGGTGGTGGTGATGGTTTCAGTGGTGTTGGTGGTGGGGCTGTAGTGTTGCTGATGAAGAGGATGGTAGTGGTGTTGGTGGTGGGGCTGTGATGTTGCTGATGAGGAGGATGGTGGTGGTGGTGATGATGGTTTTAGTGGTATTGGTGGTGGGGCTGTAGTGTTGCTGATGAGAAGGATGGTAGTGGTGGTGGGGATGGTTTAAGTGGTGGTGGTGATGGGGCTGTAGTGTTGCTGATGAGGAGGATGGTAGTGGTGGTGATGATTTTAGTGGTGGTGGTGGTGGTAAATAAGAATGGTGGTGGTTTTAGTGGTGGTAGTGGGGCTGTAGTGTTGATGAAGAGGAGGATGGTAGTGGTGGTGGTAGTTGTGGTGGTGGTGGTGGTGGTTGTGAAGTAGGTGGTAGTTGTTGTGGTGGTGATGGTGGGGTTGTAGTTTTGATGATGAGGATGATTGTAGTGCAGTTGGTGGATGTGAAGGTTGTGGGGGTGTCGGTGGGGATGTAGTTTCGATGATGAGTATGATGGTAGTGGTGGTGTTGGTGGTGGTGATGGTGGTGGTGATGATGGTTTTAGTGGTTTTAGCGGCGGAAGTGTACGACGTTGGTTGAGTTCGTAGTGGGTGTGGAGGGGCTTGATGTGGCTGATGATATTGCTTTGGTGGTAGTGATGTTGATGTTATTGCTGCTAATGGTATCGTTGTTAGGGGTTGCGTTGTTGGTGTTTCTAGTGGCCATGTTGCTGTTCGTGTTTGTGATAGTATTGGTAATGTGGTGGCGCTAGTAGTATTAGTCCTCCTAGTGGACTAACGCTTTTATTATTGTTCTTGGTGTTCATGGCAATGGTGGTGATGATAGCGGTGGTATTGCCATTGATTTTAATATTGGAGATATTGATGATGCGGGTTAGTAGATATTCATAATAGTCATGTGTTTATCTTTCTTCATGTTGATAATGTTGGTTGTGTTGGCGACTTGGCAGAATCGTTAGTACGCCGGGCGAAATGCATAGCGGTATTTTTCCATCTTTACGTTCTGAGTTCAAATTCCGCCGAGGTCGACTTGCCTTTCATCTTTTCGGGGTCGATTAAATAAGTACCAGTTACGCACTGGAGTTGATATAAATCGACTTAATCCGTTTGTCTGTCCTTGTTTGTACTCTTTGTGCTTAGCCCCTTGTGGGCAATAAAGAAATAGGTATTTCGTCTATCTTTACGTTCTGAGTTCAAATTCCGCCGAGGTCGACTTGCCTTTCGTCTTTTCCGGGATCGATAAATTAAGTACCAGTTGCGTACTGGGGTCGATCTAATCGACTGGTTCCCTCCTCAAAAATTTCGGACCTTGTGCCTAGATTAGAAAAGCATGTTGATTGTGATGATGGTCGTTTTGCCACTAGTGGTGGTGGTGGTGTTTATGGTACTGGAGGTTGTGGTGGTGGTAGTGTTGGTGGTTGTGGTTTAGGCTAGGCTCCTTGTGAGGGTCATCGTGCTATTATTTCTGGTATTCATGGTCACACTGGCAATGGTGTTGGCAGTGCTGATGGTGGCAATGGTTATAGTGATAGTGGTGGTTGTGGTGATAGATTTGGTTAGGATAATGGTGATGGTACTGTTAGATATGATTGTGGCGTTGGTGATGAGGATGGTGGTGATTGTAACGATGATGATGATGATGATGATGGTTGGAGTGGGGAACCATGATGACAGTGGCAGTAAAATGGATGTAGGTGTTGTTATTAGCGGTGGTTTTGGTAGCAGTGGTAAGCATGAAGCTGGTGGTGACGACGTCAGTGGTTGTATTGGTGGTGGTCGTAGTCATGATGGCGATGGTGATGATGATGATGATGATGATATAATGAGTATGATGATGATGACGATGATGATGGTGAGAATGATGATGATGAAGATGATGATGATGATGATGATGATGACGAAGACGATGATGATGATGAAGGTGATGAAGATGAAGATGGTGATGATGATGATGATGACGATGATGATTATAATGAAAATGATGATGATGATGATGAAGATGATGATGATGATGATGAAGATGATGATGACAATGACGATGATGTTGATGATGACTATGATGACGATGATGATGCCGGTGATGATGATGACGAGAATGACGATGATGATGACGGTGATGATGATGACGACGATG
>NC_042999.1:20422264-20432264 GCF_006345805.1 Octopus sinensis
AACTTCGTTTGTCAAGCGATGGGGGGGGGGGCAACACACACACACACACACACACACACACACACACACATATATATATATATATATATATGCGACTGGCTTCTTTAAGTTTCCGTCTACCAAATCCACTCAGAAGCCTTTTAGTCAGCCTGAAGCTATAGTAGAAGACACTTACCGAAGGTGCCATGCAGTGTGACTGAACCCGGAACCATGTGGCTGGTAAGCAAGCCACATGGTTACCACACAACCACACCTGCGCCTATATAGATATCCTTGAAATATAATGAATGTTCTATTAACACACGGTAGGGCACAATATTGACTTAATACACTTATAACGTATTTTGTAGAGTATTAATGAAACAAAAGCCTTGCCAGCAGTTAAATTCATTTTACTTTTATGCTTACGCTTATGTCTAACTCCTTAGCATTCAAATTATTCAATTAAATCATGTGACTATTTATTTTTATAATGACATTGTCGGTTAGGTGTGAGAAGTTGGTGTAGACATAAAGGAGGTAGAATATTTAGGCCAAGCATGGTCAATTTCAATGCTTAAGGGTTAATTTTATCATGACACGTATTATAATTATTACGTGTGCAATTTACAATTGCACACACCATATCTGCATATTCACGTCTCGATCCTTGTAATTTAATAATTTATTTGACGTGCATCTGGATACTATTTCTTCAAGAGGATTTGATTTTTATATCAGGGTACAGAAATTTTCATTTATGTCACTGATTTATAAATCCGGGATGGACTGCCTTGATTATCGTATCATTGATTGGTTGAAATTACCGAAATACGACAAATTTAACGTGAAATTACTTCGTAAATATAAGCTTTTCTCAAAATTGTAAGAGTAAAAGATATTTTATATGGCACATTCTACCAGTGTCCGAAGTTTGAAAGGGTTTAGTTACAAAAAAATATTTTTTAAATCTGTCGGTCAAAAGGTAAAGATCCCATTAACTAAGTACCAATTACACACTGGGGTCGATGCAATCGTCTTAATCCCTTCCCCCAAATCTGAGGCCTTGTGCTTTCAATAAAAAGGAATGTATGGGTTAATACAGTGGTACAACTATTGAGATTTGGAAAAAAAAAATCACATATATACATGAATACACACACGCATATACGCGTGCTCGTTTGCGGATGTTTAACCTCTCACCGCTTGACCTGTAACATTGGCTTCTTTATATGTCCCTAACCTAGCACTACGGCAAAAAGAAAACGATCGAATAAATACTTGACTGAAAGATAAGCGCTGGGTTTGATTTGGTCGACTACACCCCTTCGAGGCGGTGCTCTAGCATGGCCACAATCCAGTGAGTGAAGCCAGTAAACGATAAGCGATACTGAAGAATGAAAATTTATATTACACAGCAGACGTCATCTAGAAGCAATCAGTGAGATAACCGAATCACTATTACACAGAATATGTGACAGGAAAGGACAAACAGCGATAGATTTGAATCACGTCTCCGATGATATATGTAAAACTATTTGCATTGGTTAGAATCTCTGTGGGTTCGTTCTGACAGATTGGCAAAATAATCAGGCACGATGACGGTTTGGTTTAATCAAAGTTTCATGAGAATTTGTCTGAAATGCATTTGTGTGTTTTCGGCCGAATTCTCATATAACTTTGATTAAAGCTAATCGCCATCGTACCTGATTATTTTGCCATCCTGTAATGTTATTATCATACTTATAAGGTATCTTCTTTAAAAGAACATCGAAGTAGATAGATTATCTGTATTCTAAGAACAGTCTCTCAAGTTAAATTATATTTCTCTCTGTCTAACCTGAGTTTGTAAAATCCTCTGTTTTGCCAACTTTTAGACAAGTGAGTTTAAATACGGATAGCTACCTCAGCAACTGGATTAGTAATTAATTGTAGATTTATACTTTCATATGAATTTAATTAAATAATGTTGTGGCGTTGCAGTGGCCCAGTGGTTAGGTTAGCAGACTCGCAGTCGGAGGATCGCGGTTTCGATTGTGTGTGTTTATTGAACGAAAACACTTAAAAGCTCCACGATGCTCTGGCAGGGGGTGGTGGCGACTCCTGTTGTACTCTTTCGCTCCAGCTTTTTCTTCTTGTTTCTTGAGTAACGCTGCTATGGACTGGCGTCCCGTCTAGCTGGGGGGAACACATGCGTCACAGAGACCGGGAAACCGGGCCCATGAGCCTGGCTAGGCTTGAAAAGGGTGAATAAAAAAATAAATAATTCGTTATAGAGATTGTATGATCAGAAAGAGGCATACGGGTTTCAAATTTTGGCGCAAGGCCAGCAATTTAGGGGTAGGGGGTAAATCCACTACATCGACCCCAGTACTCAACCGGTACTTATTTTATTGACCCCGAAAGGATTAAAGGCGAAGTCGATTCAACGGAATTTACACTGAGAACCTGAAGTCGGACGAAATACCACCACGCATTTTGTTCGGTTTGCTAACAATTCTGACAGCTCGCTACCTTATGGAAAGGAAACATCATTGTTCGTGCTCGTCCCTGGTTGTACAAGCTTTATTACAAAAGGCGACGTTCTACCCGTAAACCGTAAGTTTTTTTTTTATTTTGTAGTATATCTTTTCTACACAATGCACAGGGCCAGGAATTTTTGGGGAAAGGGGCCAGTTGATGAGATCGATCCCAGTACGCAACTGGTACTTAATTTATCGACCCCGAAAGGATGACAGGCAAAGTCGACCTCGGCGGAATTTGAACTCAGAACGTAACGCCAGACGAAATACCTATGTTTTTACTACCCAGAAGGGGCTAAACACAGAGTGGACAAACAAGAACAGACAAATGGATTAAGTCGATTTCATCGATTCCAGTGCATAACTGGTACTTATTTAATCGACCTCGAAATGATGAAAGGCGGAATTTGAACTCAGAACATAGCGGCAGACGAAATACCGCTAAGCATTTCGCCCGGCGTGCTAACCTTTCTGCCAGCTCGCCGCCTTTATTCTTTTCTATTCTAGGCACAAGACCAGAAATTTTTGGGGAGGGGGCCAGTCGATTAGATCGACCCCCAGTACGCAACTGGTACTCAATTTATCGACCCCAAAAGCATGAATTTGAACTCACAAAGTAGTGGAGACGAAATACCTATTTCGTTACTACTGACAAGGAGCTAAACAAAGAGAGGACATCGACCGCAGTGCGTAACTGGTTCTTAATTTATCGACCTCGAAAGGATGAAAGGCAAAGTCGACCTCGGCGGAATTTGAACTCAGAACGTAACAGCAGACGAAATACGGCTACGCATTTAGCCCGGCGTGCTAACGATTCTGCCAGCTCGCCGTCTTCTGTTGTATATCTATGACCTCATTGGCTGTTTCATTTCTATTTTAACACTCTATCCTTAAGATCCTTTAAAATGTTTTAGCCCGAAGGTCGCGGCCATGCTGGGACACCACCGCTGATAACTCTATGGAGTCATTTAAGAAAGATCAATCCGATAACTATAGCACATAATTTGTTTCTCAGTAACACTATAATCTGAAAAGTAAGTACAATGAATGAATTCATCACCCATTTATATGTGTAGATTGAACTATGGAAAATATTTTAGAAAGAAACCTAGATATTTCTTGCAATAAATACAACTATAGTAACATTCTTTCGTGGACCCTTAAAATAAAACTGCGAGTCCAATTTACTATTTTGGTTATGTGGATCTACCAATACCTTATGTGGACCCAGATCGAGAACCGCTGCTTTAGAGAGTTGTCTAATTCTTTATACTGGGATTAACTAATAAGAAATGGAGCAAATGGTGCGAGAACATCATTTTAGGAACGTTGTCCGTGCATCTTTAGACACTGTCGTCGTCGTGGTACTCCGTCGGTTACAACGACGAGGGTTCCAGTTGATCGATCAACAGAACAACTTGATCGTGAAATTAACGTGCAAGTGGCTGAGTACTACATTTAACGTAGTTCTTGGGGGAGATTCAGCATGACACAGAGTGTGACCTGTGAAATACGGGTACAACAGAAACAGGAGGAAAGAGTGAGAGAAAATTGTGCTAAAAGAATACAGCAGGGTTCGCCACCATCCGCTGCTGGATCTTCATGGAGCTCTAGCTGTATTCGCTCAAAAACCCCTCACAATGCTGGGTCTGGGAATCGAGACCGCGATCCTATCACCGCGAGTCTGCTGCCCTAACCACTGGGCTATTGCGCCTCTACAGTCACCGGTCACTAAATCAGTGAACCTGAAAGCTGTAATTCGAGATGCTAACTTCCAGAAAGTGTGATATAAAATCGAAAGAAATAAAGAAAAGCTAATAATATCGACCGAACTGGAATGAAAGAAATGTGTAGAAATAGCTTTGTTGAAGAATTTTTCCAGTTGTGATATATTTAACATGTTATAAATACTGCAGTGACTTAACTTTGACGCGATCGCGTTTCACCATGGTTTGCTTCGCGAGTAAGCTGGTACTCTTTGACAAGAATCAATAACCTGCTGTCGTAATGGCTGACGTACCTGATGAACCAGTTGTTCATTCCGCTCGGTTTTGAGAAAGTCTTGGAAACGCCACTTAAAAACACAGAAATTGAGTTATACTTATATACATACACATTCACATAGCCGCATAAATATAAACATACATACGTATATATGTGTGTTTATTTCATATATATAGCACAATCTTTTCTCTATATTTCCTAATTTGTCTCACTTCTGTAACTCCTAATGTGTGATCCAACTCATATACAAGTCCTTTGTCAAAACTGAGTTTTGCTAACTTCAAGTGATGAAACACTGATACTTATTTACCCAGCATGCTTTATCCATTTATGTTAGTTCGCCAACAACAATTAATTCTGAACCAATTATTAATTGGTTAGACATACACCAATTCAAACTGCATTCATTTTAACTAAATACAATCTTTGAGACATTGTATGACTTCCAAAGAATTTTGTCAGATTATGTTTCAAATGTAATAAATAATTCAGCATTTGCCAGAAGCGATGAAATTATTGAAATAAATTTCAATGCACAAATAATATTTAACCCGGCAAGCAAAGCGGGGTGCAACGAGATCGCGTGGCACTTAAGCCGCTGTAATATTTATAACACTTTAAAGCTGAAGCAAGTCGTGAAATGTCGAAATATGTCCCTCTTGTAATTGATTTTGAAATTTGTTAAACGTTTATAGTCATTGGGATTTGAGGATCTAAATAAATGAACGATAGTAGAGAACCAAATGTTGTTGTAGATGCCAATAATTTAATTAAACTGGAATTCTATTGAGTTAAGTCAAAAGTTTTACAATATTCTGGTAATTTATTTGATTTATTCGTCAAGTTACAACAAAAGGCAGCTTAGCGTTCAAAGTAGAGGCCATGATGTTGCTGATTTTGAAACCCCCTTTCTCCTGTTATTTGATCCCTCTCTGTTACCAGTTCCTGTTCTTCGAGGCGAAGAATTCCTTCACTGAAGTTTCCCCCTTTGAAATACAGGTACAACAGAAACAGGAGGAAAGAGTGAGAGAAGGTTGTGGCGAAAGAATATAGCAGGTTTCGTCACCATCCCCTGCTGGAGCTTCGTGGAGCTTTAGATGTTTTCGCTCAATAATCACTCACAACGCCGGGTCTTGAAATGGAAGCCGCGATCCTATCAGCGCAAGTCCACTGCCCTAACCACTTGGTCATTGCGCCTCCGCAGTCACCGGTCATTAAATCAGTGAACCTGGAAGGTGTAATCAAGATGCTAACTTCCAGAAAGTTAGTGAACGATAGGAGCCATGGATCTGAAAGAGGTAATAATCAGAAAAAGATATTTTCCCACATAAGCAGTAGTTATGCAAGGGACATCCTCCGGACTCTGACGCCAAACATAAGAGTTTCGACCACAAGGTGATGCTCTGCGTCTAACAGAATTACGAAGGTATAATTAACTCCAAGTTCGTTCCGAACGGTCGAACCATCGATGCCCACCTGTTCTCCGACGTTTATTCATTGCTCTCCCTTTTACTCTTTTACTTGTTTCAGTCATTTGACTGCGGCCATGCTGGAGCACCGCCTTTAGTCGAGCAAATTGACATGGACTTATTCTTTGTAAATCTAGTACTTATTCTATCAGTCTCTTTTACCGAACTGCTAAGTTACAGGGACGTAAACATACCAGCGTCAGTTGTCAAGCGATGTTGGGGGGACAAACACAGACACACAAACACACACACATACATACATATACATATATAAGACGGGCTTCTTTCAGTTTCTGTCTGCCATCTTGGGAGACAAACACAGACTCAAACACACACATATACATACATATACATATATACGACGGGCTTCTTTCAGTTTCTGTCCACCAAATCCACTCACAAGGCTTTGGTGTGCCCGAGGCTATAGTAGAAGACACTTGCCCAAGGTGCCACGTAGTAGGAGTGAACCCTGAACCATGTGGTTGGTAAGCAAGCTACTTACCACACAGCCACTCCTGCGCCTTCAGTGAAGGAGTTTTTCACCTCGAAGGATAGGAACTGGTATTATCGTGGGATCAGAGGACTGGCAGAAAGGTGGTTTCAGACAGTGCATCATAATAGCCTCTGCTTCAAATGCTAGGATGCTTTCGTTGAAACTTGACAAATAAAGCAAATAACTTAACAAATTTTGGCAAACCTTTTTACACACCGCAATAATTAGTTAATTAAATAAAATTCTTTGTTACATTTTATATTTACTGCATTACACCTACATTCTTAAGGCCGGTGTGATATCACGAAAACTATAAAAGATTTCTTCTCATATATCCTTAGATATACAGTACTTATTCCGAAAGTAGCAAATCATTGTATATATGTACCCGGTAACAAATTATAAATCAACTTTTTGAACTTGAAGGATGAGATCGATACTATGGTATGATTAAACAAAGTAACTGGAATAGTAATATTGACAAAATTGCAATGATATTCCTTTAAAAGTCAGAAACAATAGAAACTGCAATTAGCTCTAAAAAATCACGTGTCTTTTTCCTTCTTTCATGATACAATACAATTAATATTACTGCGCTGTAATATAATGTATACTCTTTACTTGTTTCAGTTATTTGACTGTAGCCATGCTAGAGCACCGCATTTAATCGAACAAATCGACCCTAGGACTTATTCTTTGTAAGCCTAGTACTTCTTTCTGTCTCTTTTGCCGAACTCTTAAGTTACAGGGACGTAAACACACCACCATCGGTTGTAATGCGATATTGGACACACACACACACACACACACACACACACACAAATATGCACACAAACATGCACACGCACACACACACACACACACACACACACACATATATATATATATATATATATATATATACATATATACGATGGGCTTCTTTCAGTTTCGGTCTACCAAATCCACTCACGAGGCTTTGGTCGGCCTGAGGCTATAGTAGAAGACACTTCTCCCATGTGCCACGCAGTGGGGATGAATCCGAAACTATGTGGTTAGTAAGCAAGGTACTTACCACACAGCCACTCCTACGCCTACGTGTTACTACAATTATTTAGTTTAAGGTATGCGCAAAATTTTTCCTCTCTGAATCCTTGGCTTCTGTGACTGCAATGATCAACTTATCTCTTGACCACTTGCACTCCTCTACATCAATAAGATACTGAGTAGTTTGTTATTCTGAATTTTCTGCCTCAGTTGGTCAAAGTGACCGCTTCATTGATCCTCCAAATACGTTTGCTTATATCGCCTTTCAAAACAAAATGTATGAAACGATCAACATTTTTGTCTCCTTTGAATTATCTGAGCCGCTTATATCAAAGAAAACTCACATGAAATACAGTGAACATACAGTAATGTTTACTTCCACCAGCATTGGCCACAGCATATTTTGATTTTGATTCAGTCATCTCCATGAATCCTCTAGTTTAATTTTAAGGATAGTAATTCCAGGAACGTCTATGAGTATTTCTTGGGCCAAGTAAACGTCCACGTTCTACGTTCGGATGCATTGTAGGAAAGTGTTAATATATTTGGTGTTATTTATCAAGAACCTATCTAAATATTTATAATTTTGTATTCTGATCCCATCACTTAACCAATCTCTATACTCTCTCTTTTACTATTTTACTTGTTTCAGTCATTTGACAATAGCCATGCTGGAGCACCGCCTTTAGTCGAGCAAATCGACCCCAGGAGTTATTCTTCATAAGCCTAGTACTTATTCTATCGGTCTTATTTGCCGAACCGCTGGGTTACGGAGGACATAATCACGCCAGCATCGGTTGTCAAGCGATGTTGGAGGGGAAGCAAACACAGACACACAGACATATACAATCACACACACACACACACACACACACTCACACACAACACACACACACACACACACACACACACACACATATATATATATATATACATATATATATATATATATATTATATCAAATTAGAGACATAACCACTATTATGCAAATCAAACAAAGAAAGACTTAAGCCAATACATAAAATAATTATATAAATTAAATTTAACATTTGTGGTTATTCATATGTTAAATTTTAATTTATATAAATTATTTTATGTATTGGCTTAAGTCTTTCTTTGTTGATTTGCATAATAGTGGTTTTGTCTCTAATTTGATATAATATAATATTTTACTATAAACTTGGATTCAATCTTAAATCTGATTTTTCCTTGTAAATTTGGATTTATTCCCTAATATTTATTATATATATATATATATATATATATATATATATTATATACCAGCTTCTTTCAGTTTCCATCTACCAAATCCACTCTCAAGGCTTTGGTCGGCCTGAGGCTATAGTAGAAGACACATGCCCAAGGTTCCACGCAGTGGGAATGAACCCGGAATCATGTGGTTTAGTAAGCAAGCTACTGAATAAAATGAAAATGAAAATATACAATAATTTGCGATGTTTACCTAAAAGGAAAACTATGATTGTTATTACATTTTAGCTCTTAGTTGTCGCAATGTAGGGGTTTCTAACACCCTAATCTTATAAATATATATACGTATACATATAAACATACTTATTTCCTTATTGGCCTTAGGGGGCTAAAAATAGAGGCGACAAACAAGAACAGTCAAAGGGATAAAGTCGATCACATCGACCGCAGTGCATAACTGGTACTTAATTTATCGACTCAGAAAGGATGAAAGGCAAAGTCGACCTCGGCGGAATTTGAACTCAGAGCATAACTGCAGATGAAATACCTATTTTTTACTACCCGCAAGGGGCTAAACACAGTGGGGACAAACAAGGACAGACAGATGGATTAAGTCGATTATATCGACCCCAGTGCGTAACTGGTCCTTAATTTATCGACACCGAAAGGATGAAAGGCAAAGTCGACATCAGCGGATTCTGAGGTAAGTAGCTAGGCACAGGAGTGGCTGTGTGGTAAGTAACTTGCTTACTAACCACATGGTTCCGGGTTTATTCTCACAGCATGGCACCTTCGGGCCGACCAAAGCCTTGTGAGTGGATATGGTAGACGGAAATTGAAAGATACCGTCGCACATATATATGTATAGATATATATCTGTATGTGTATGTTTGTGTGTCTGTGTTTGTCCCCACACCATCGCCTGACAACCGATGTTGGTGTGTTCACCTCCCCGTAACTTAGCGGTTAGGCAAAAGAGATCGATAGAATAAGTACTAGGTTTACAAATAATAAGTCCTAGGGTCGATTTGTTCGACTAAAGGCGATGCTCTAGCTTGGCCGCAGTCAAATGGCTGAAACAAATAAAAGAATAATAAAATAATAAAATGCATATAGGACATTAAGGACAGCAATTTAACTTTCAAGCTGGAATGGTCCATATTGTCTGTATCCTTTCCGTTTGATAAGGGCAGAACATTTTGCGTCGTCTGTAATTCCGAACTTTTCCATATATTGTTCACCAAATTCCCTTTAATAAATACAATGGTTGAAAAATCCTATAGGTGCATGCACTGGCA
>NC_042999.1:20437264-20477264 GCF_006345805.1 Octopus sinensis
AACTTAAAAAGAAAATGGTAGTTCTGTCTACCAAGGATGAAATTTACTGAATATGACTTTTATTTCATTTAAAATATATCTTGGTTTTATTTCATTTAAAACCGACCCTAATTTGTATTCGAGGAAGCTATTGGGGTTACGTCTACTAGGTTGAAATGCAGCATAGATTCGTCCTCTGATTTAAAAAATTAAGAAATTGTTAAGCATTATGTCCATTCTGACTTCTGTAATCTGCAATGAAAAGCATGACGTCTCGTGTACGAAGATTTAGTATCGTTTTTAATCAAGGGTGGATGAGGCAAGAAGACTGTTAGGGCAGTCATAAGAGCATTGATTAGAATCTCTCATGCTGTTTTTCCGGCATTCTGCGATAAAATAACACAGGGATCAATTTGACCTTTTACCATTTCGAGACCGAGAAATAAAATACCAGTCAAATATTAGATCTAAATAATTTTATTTTTACAATTTTCACTCTCACGCACTCAAAACTGTCTGTACTTCATAAGGCTGGGTTTTCTAAAAGAAACAGAATAAAACTATTTCAAGGAAGGCAAATTGAAACTACTTCTATTTGGCCTTTTACCATTTCGATACCGAGAAATAAAATACCAGTCAAATATTAGATCTAAATAATTTTATTTTTACTATTTTCACTCTCACGCACTCAAAACTGTCTGTACTTAATAAGTCTGAGCTTTCTAAAAGAAACAGAATGAATCTATTTCAAGGAAGGCAAATTGAAACTACTTTTATTTGGCCTTTTACCATTTCGATACCGAGAAATAAAATACCAGTCAAATATTAGATCTAAATAATTTTATTTTTACAATTTTCACTCTCACGCACTCAAAACTGTCTGTACTTCATAAGTTTGAGTTTTCTAAAAGAAACAGAATAAAACTATTTCAAGGAAGGCAAATTGAAACTACTTCTATTTGGCCTTTTACCATTTCGATACCGAAAAATAAAATACCAGTCAAATATTAGATCTAAATAATTTTATTTTTACTATTTTCACCCTCACGCACTCAGAACTGTCTGTACTTCATAAGTCTGAGCTTTCTAAAAGAAACAGAATAAAACTACTTCAAGGAAGGCAAATTGAAACTACTTCTATTTTCTACAACAGAAATTCTGACAAATATATAGTAACTCTTAAGAAAGTCATCATAATATTTTGTAATTGTCAAGAAAGTCACCATAACTGTGCAAAAAATATTTTAAAAGTGAAGTGAGACTTCAGATCTAATGTGTATATGACGGACATATAACTGATTCAGACATAGGCGGATTGGGTACGCAACTAGTTCAGAAAGGAGTGGCTGTGTGGTAAGTAGCTTGCTAACCAACCACATGGTTTCGGGTTCCGTCCCACTGCGTGGCATCTTGGGCAAGTGTCTTCTGCTATAGCCCCGGGCCGACCAATGCCTTGTGAGTGGATTTGGTAGACTGAAACTGAAAGAAGCCCGTAGTCTATATGTATATATATATATGTGTGTGTGTGTATGTGTTGTGTGTGTGTATGTGTTGTGTGTCTGTGTTTGTCCCCCGATGCTGGTGTGTTTACGTCCCCGTCATTTAGCGGTTTGGCAAAAGAGACCGATAGAATAAGTACTGGGCTTACAAAGAATAAGTCCCGGGGTCGATTTGCTCGACTAAAGGCGGTGCTCCAGCATGGCCGCAGTCAAATGACTGAAACAAGTAAAAGAGTAAAAGAGTATAGTTATTGTAAAATAGACATACAGAAGAGAGAGTGTAACTATGGTTTTAGCCAATTTAGCAATCTGGTCATTTTGTCATGGGACGTTTCATAAAATGTCTGCGTATGTATAATAGAATCATGCTAGATATGTGAGTAACATTCTTCTGCAATTCTTAGTCGAGGTTTGCCAGGGTCAATAATTGATTAATGGTTGAAATATTTTATCATCCTCATTAAGCTGCTTAAGACTTTGGAAAGCAGTTTTCGTAATGTTGTTTGTAATTGCCTGTAAACATTAATTAGTTCATTTAAAAAGCAAGCAATTATTTTGTTTGTTGTTTGTTTGTTTGTTTTTTTTTTCTGGTGTTTAACCCCCAAGAACCCAGACCGAGCAGAGAATGATAAAAAATATTCTAAATGTGACCATAACGTATTTTATTTCCAAACATAAAGTATTGAGGAAAACATTATCTAATTAAGCATCTTAATATTTGAGTTCATTTGTTAATAATATACGTTTTCAGGCTATTAACCTCGTCTAATTTCATTCGTATCCGGTGCGATAATACGTATATATCCTAGTGAAGGCAGCAGATGAAACGGATCGAAACGCGGCGTAGGTGTAAATAATAAAAAAAACGTCCATCACAAAAGAATGGGTTAATAGCATAAGAAATCATAACCGTACATTATGCAAAGAATTGATCATTTCTTTCTAAAGCTATTACGCATATATATATATGTGCACAGCACACAAGCATACACATTCATTCATCACATGGTGATTAAATAACAAAAAGCAAATATACATACAGGCAAAAACGTTTGGGGTATAAATAGTTATGCAAGGTAATTTTCTAGAATAACAGAAGAGTGAGGTGAAATATGAGAGCGCAAAACGCACGGTTTGGCCAGTTTATATATGTGTGTTTGCTGTTAAATTTGTGGAAGAGATAGGGCAATTTTTCTTTTGCTCTGAACTCCCAAACTCGCTGCTATGCCAATGAGACTACATATACACATGGGGAAACTCAATTACAGTAGCCAATAATGCATTATGTAATTCGTTTTTATTCTAACAAGACTGTTTGAAGAAGGTGTCAAGGGAAAATTAAATTCACAGTCAAGACACTGTATATATATGTATACGTGCTTATCCGGAAAAATGGCTCCGGATTCAGTGCCACACCTCCGGCAAGTGTCTTCTACTATAGCATCGGCCGAATGAAGTCTTATAAGAGATGTGGTAGGCGGAAACTCAAATAAGCCAATCCTATACATACTTACATACGTACATACATACATGCATGCATGCACATACACACACACACACACACACACACACACACACACACACATATGGTGGTTGTCAAACTGTGGAGGCCCAGTGGTTAAGGCTGTGGATTCGCGATTGTAAGATCGCGGTTTCGATTCCCAGGCTGGGTGTTGTGAGAGTTTATTGAACGAAAACACCCAACGCTCCACGAGGCTCCCGCAAGGATTGTTGGTGAAATCATACATACATACATGTGTGTATATATATATATATATATATATATATATATATATATATATATATATATATATATATATACATATATATATATATATACATATATATATACATATATATACATACATTCATGTATATATATATTATATATATATATATATATATATATACATAATATATATGTATATACGGCCACGGATCGAAACCGCAATCTTACGATCGCGAGTCCACAGCCTTAACCACTGGGCCTCCACAGTTTGAAAACCGCCATATGTGTGGGTGTGTATGTGTGTGTGCATGCATGGCATGTATGTATGTACGTATGTATGTATGTATATATGCATATATATATATATATATATATATATATATATATATATATATATATATGCATATATACATACGTATATGTACATACTTAGATATGTACGTATATACATATGCATATGGTGGCACAAGACGTCACAGAACGTAAACAAGATAAAATACGAAAACATGAACGAAATACGAATACACGGGATATTAACTATTCGTGTGAACAACGAAAGAAACAAATGGAAAACAAGACAAGCAACACAAAGAACGACCCTTCATCAGTTGTCGGCTGGTTTTCTAATCCGTATTTTGAGCCATTGAAGACAAGATACGCCTTGAATAAAACAGTTGCTTCCGCAAAGCAAATTAAATAAAATTTGGGTTTTTGCGGAGTGTCAAAACTGGTAACAAAAACAGGATAGTGAAAACAAACAGGAAGGGGTGCTAAGCCTAAACGAGGTCGTGGTGGCGAATGCGGAAGTGTAAGCTTGGACAGGAGACAGACAAAAATGCGTCTGATCCCTCTAGCTGAATCAGAAAGAAAGAAAGTTAGGAAAAGAAAGATAGACGACCGATGGTCACGTGGAAGCATCGAGAAACCAAAGGAAGAAGTGTGAGTGAGAGAGAGTGACAGTCAGATAACGGCAAAGGGGAGAGGAAAAGATTGAGAGAAAGGATAAGAGAGAAAAATCGAGAGGGGTACAAATGGGGACAAATGTATTAGAGAAAGGAAAGGAGAAAACGAAAGTGTAATAGAATAGAATAAAATTATCGCATCAGAATTACTAAGATAAAACTTACTTGGAAATGGGTGCATCACGTTTAATCATATAATATAAATAAGATATAATCTATATATACATACCTATATGTAAAAACTGACATATATACACATATACATATGCAGATATATACATGCATACATACATACATACATACTACATACATACATACATACATACATACATACATACATACATACGTATATATATATATGTGTGTGTGTGTGTATGTATATATATATATAAGTGCGTACATATGTATGTATGTATGTATGCATGTATATATGTTTGTGTGTGAGTGTATGTACCTATCTGCTTGATTTGTTTTTTTGGGGGCATTTAGATGTACGTCGTAAATTCCTTGTATTTATTTCGTTAGTGGATGCAACTCGCTCAAAAGAGTCGTAATTGAAAATATGCACAGCTCTTCAAAAGAATTGGTAACGCTCTATGCACTAGTTAAGATATAATTGACAAAATACACAGAATGGAATCCAGCAAAAAGAAACCAATCAAAGAATTAAAAGACATAAGAATACTTGATCCACAGTTTTATCTTTGGATAAGGTATTTGCGCACATGAATTACTGACTTAACAAGTAATTTATCATCATCAATTCTATCGCCATTATCATCACGCTCATCACGCTCATAACGTTTGTCATTAGCTCATCATCATCGTCACTACCCTCACCACGACAACCGTCTTCGCCTTCGTTATCATCGACATTGTTGTCATCAACGTGATCACTGTTAACATCATCGTATATTGATTATGATTTAAGTTCTCTTTTGTTATGTACAGAATTATATTATGTGTCTCTGTTCAGTGTTATGTGTAATAAATCAAAGGTCCAGAGTATTAGTCATCATTTATTTTAATACAATCGTGTAACTGTTTCTTATGAAGCATGTAATTACAAGAGGACAGCTGTTCTGAATATCAAACTGTATTTATGTGTGTTAGTGTACCTCCTGTGTATGTGGTATTTCATACAATCAAGCATATTCTCTCTCTACATATACATGTACTTTTGTAAGCGTGGAGTGTGTATGCGTATATGGAGTGTGTATGTGTACATGGAGTTTGTATGTGTATTTGAATGTCTGTGTTTGTGAATGTGAGTGTTGAGTGAGAGTGATAGATGTTAACACAGCGATTCTAAAACGTTTTCACACCACTGTCATTCTGTCCGTGCACCCTGTGCCGCATTTTCTTTAATATCATCTAAGCGTTCTCATCTAAGGGCGGCGAGCTGGCAGAAACGTTAGCACGCCGGGCGAAATGCTTAGTGGTATTTCGTCTGCCGCTACGTTCTGAGTTCAAATTCCGCCGAGGTCGACTTTGCCTTTCATCCTTTCGGGGTCGATAAATAAAGTACCAGTTTCGCACTGGGGTCGATGTAATCGACTTAATCCCTTTGTCTGTCCTTGTTTGTCCCCTCTATGTTTAGCCCCTTGTGGGTAGCAAAGAAATATATAATAATTGCCCAGGCCAATGGGTTGCAAATCGCAATAGAATATAACAAAACTTGACGTCATTACCATATCGGAAAAGACCCTTTCAACTGTACTTCACAGGGCATAATCTTAATATTCTAAAATCATGTTAACATTCGAAAACCAAATTAAAACTAACTCAAACAAGTATAATTCTACACGGAAGTCAAAGCTCGCAGAAATGGAGCAGAGAAAACTGAAACATGCTGTATCAAAAAACAAAAAACTTACCGAGGCGCAGGAGTGGATGTGTAGTAAGTAGCTTGCTTACCAACCACATGGTTCTGGGTTCAGTCCCACTGCGTGACACCTTGGGCAAGTGTCTTCTACTATTGCCTCAGGCCGACCCAAGCCTTGAGAGTGGATTTGGTAGACGAAAACTGAAAGAGGCCCGTCGTATATATGTATATATATGTATGTGTGTATATGTATGTGTGTGTATATGTCTGTGTCTGTGTTTGTTCCCTCAACATCGCTTGACAACCGATGCTGGTGTGTTTACGTCCCCGTAGCTTTGCGGTTCGGCAAAACAGACCGATAGAATAAGTACTAAGCTTACAAAGAATAAGTCCTGGGGTTGATTTGCTTTACTAAAGGCGGTGCTCCAGCATGGCCACAGTCACATGACTGAAACAAGTAAAAGAGTAACCATGCTAGCAAAAAAGACGGCATAGTCATTCGACCATCACCACCTTACTAGCTTTGTGTCAACTAAAACTGCTCATCGTCAGCTCTACAAAGCTGCATACCACGAGAGGATTGCAATTGCTAAACTTCTGTCCCTTGCCAAGAATACTAAACTGGAAAATGTCTTGTCTAGACAATTGGAAACACATAATACTCAATGTCATCCCTAATGAAACCTATACACCCTTTTACCAACTTAGGGACGAGTTTATGCCTGGATATCGCTCAAAGTAACTTTCATCTCTGACCGTTTGACTCCTACTCGGAAGCGTAGCAGTGTCTCTGATTATTTGAGCAACCACAACACGGAATTCTCCTTGCCTCTTAGTTGTTCTTCATAACAGTTTACGTCAAAGATTATCTGAGTATTTTAGCGGCTTGTGTCTATCCAATGGGACAGACACGTTTCCGTGGCTGAAGGGTAATCTTTCAGAACGGTAATGCGAGAATTCACACGGAAAAAGTTATTAAAAATTAGTGCAAATAGTACATAAATGAAGAAGAACACTTAGATGGATTCCCAAACTCATCGGTTCTTAATATAATCGAACATTTGCGGTACCCTTTCAAGGAGTCAGTAAGAAGCTGTTTTCTGTCACCGTGGTCGCCGAGAGAGCTGAAGCAGATTTTACTAAAACATAGGCTAAAATTATAGTAACAACCATTCAAAGCCTGTACGAATCACTTCCTCGACTTAGTAAATCTGTGATTGATTCCAAAAGTAGACGGATGCCATAACAAATAAGAAAACTTCAATTTAACAAATTGTTTCCGTTATTTTGTACTTCTATTGTATTAATATCTATCAATCAATCAATCAATCAATCAATCAATTAATCACTCAATCAGTCAATCAATTAATCACTCAATCAGTCAATCAGTCTATCTATCAATCTATCTGTAATCTCTCTCGGAATATATATAAATAAATAAATATATATATATATACAAATATGTATATCAATATGTATACATAAATTTACCAAGCAAATATGCGCTCGTCCTCATACACACAAGTATATATATACACACACACACAGACATACATACACGCATAAATTTCCGACTACTTTGCTCAATGTTTCCTCACCACGTATCAGCAACTAGTTACTGACAAATGTGAATTTACGATTTTTAAGACGGTTGTCCAAAGTGCCACGCATATAAATTGAAACCGTGACCTCGTGGTGATCATATAGTGGCGAAGTTCGTAGCTATACATCTGTTCACACACCTATATTATATAAAATGGTAATTGTAAACAATCAACGTTGCTAAACAAAGAACAGTCAAGAGGTCGTTATAAATTGCAACTGAATATGTGATTAAAGAAAAAGAAGTGATTGATTCTGAAGGTTATAGAATAAATGTCAGCGAATGAGAAATGTTGGCTAAGATATTTGAATACATCACTCAAGCTAGACAGTCAGAGATCAACTAGAAAGAGCATTGCAATTTCTCAAGGTGTAAGAAGAGAAGACGATGTCACCATATCTGTTATTGGAAAACGATGCAATGTAAAGAGTTAGCACATATGACTTTCTTTTTTGTGTAAGTGTTCGTGTGAGAGTGAGAGTGTTCTTGTGTATGTGTGAGAGAGTTCTTTTGTGTGTGAGCATGCATATGTGTGTTCGTGTGATTGTGTGACTCTCTATATGTGTGTGTTTGTGTTTGTGTAATGAGAAGCAGCTTAGAAATAGTAACGGAAAGCAATGGCACAATGACATGTAAAAATCTTTTGTTGGGTTTCGATGTTATCGTGTGATCTCAATATTAAGCTACTAAAATGTTCACATATCAGTTCTCTGAAACTATCATGTTATTTAATATAGAACAGATTAAAATACTCCTGCGTAGAATATTTATAGTGTGTATGGCGTAGGTATGTGGTTAAGAAGCTTGCTTCGAAACCATATGCCTACGGGTTCAGTCCCACTGCGCAGCACCTTCAACATAATTTTTTCTGTTACAACACCGATCTGATTGATATTTTGTGAGTGAATTTGGTAGAAACGGTGCGGAAGCATGTCGGTTTCAGAGATATGTACGTATGTGTGTGTGTGTATTTGTGGTTGTGTCACGCCGCTTGACAAATGCTGTTAGCTTGTGTACGTGGCCGCAACTTGAAGAAGACTGAGAGGAGGCTAAATATTGTTACATGTTAGTTTTAGCTAACAATCTATACTTGTAAACCAACCATATTCATGTTAATCTGGTATAGTTAGAGATATCATGTGGAGACGAGTGGCTTAGTGGTTAGGGTGTTTGTATCATGATCGTAAGATTGTGGTTTCGATTCCTGGACCGGGTGACGCGTTGTGTTCTTGAGCAAAGCACTTCTTTTCACGTTGCTCCAGTCCACTCAGCTGGCAAAAATAAGTAACGCTGCGATGGACTGGCGTCCCCTCCAACTGGGGAACAAATACGCCATAGAAACCGAGAAACCAGACCCATGAGCCTGGCTAGGCTTTAAAAGGGCGCATTTATTATTTATTTTAGATATATCATACCGCTGTTGCTGTATTCTGTGCAGGGTATCTTAATCTGAATTCGGTAAATTACGATAACTAATGCTGGGTTTTCATAAAACAGTCATTACTGAATCATTTGTGTTAAACTCACATATTATCAACGTGAGAAAAATAACTTTTGTCAGCATAACTAATAAGAGAAAGTGAGATACATTCATCTAAAACTAACACTTAATTTTTCACGATGCATAACTCAGTAGCGTTTTGTATTAATTAACAAATCTTGTCAGTAGATTTGAATGTTGTAACATGATTCAACAAAATATGTTTATAAGACTGCCATATAAGTATGGCGATAACTATTAATTTCCAGTAACGCTGCCGTAATCTCCTTTAGAGAGACTTAGTAATTTTAATATTTCTATTATATATATATATATATATATACATATATACTAGCAGTATCGCCTGGCGTAGCTCGGGTTTGTTTCGACCCTTTAGAATTGGAATTTTTGAAAAGTAAATAGTTTGCATTATGTAGCTTGTTATTATCTTTAAGTGAACTTTTTTCTGGTTGAAATACACCGAAAATAGCGACACAGCAGTCAAATAATCGTAAAAAATAGGGATTTTCATAGAAAAAAAGCACCTTTTTGATGTAAATAATTTTGGGCGTTAACATGGTCCGATTTGAATTGTTTCTGCTACAAAAAGATGAACAAGCCTCTTCTATCATACGTTCAATTTTGGTCAACTTGCGCCGCAGGGTCTCGGATGAGATAGTGTTAGTTGAAGGCTACCAAACCTGTCATACACAGACAACTTCAGCTTTATATATTTGCGTATGGGTTTAAAGAATATTAGCGTATGTGTACATTGGGAATATTTCACTGGAAGTGCAAATGTGAGTTTAGATATTTGTAAGTGTATCAAGCGTATGTTTAATATTACATTAATATTTATTGTTATTAACATGCATGCATGTATATTTATGTTAATGTACAAAAGACTTGGGTGCTTGCGCTTCTGTTATTAGATACAAGTGTAGAAGCATCAACGTTGCGTTTGTTGTTTCATTTATATTTCATGAGTTATACATATTAACGTGTTTTATTTCTTTATTACCCACTAGGGGCGACACAGAGGGGACACCACAATACATGGGACATAGAACATTATAATTAAATTTATGAAGAATGAATTATTACATGAAAATAATGATAATATGAAAGCCATCCGTTAGCATCACTTACCTCTCCTTTGGTTTTCACCGTCACTTGAATGTTCATTCCCAATACGAATACCTTCCATATCCATTCTTACTCCGAAATACTCCTCCATATTTTCCACGAATTCATCGCTCATTCTTGTGTCTTTCACCTCCCAATTCTCCCTTTCAATACATATTAACGTGTTTGAGAATATATGTGTGCGTGTGCCTGCTTGTTAAAAGTGAGATTGCCATCACGTGCTCGAGTCTATTCATGTTGGTTATATTACAGCGTTAATCTCAACGAATTCAAAGCAAGATGCCACATTTCCTATAAGAACAATTTAGAAACTAATACGAATTTCAGACAGAAGGTAAGTGTGAAGATAATGACAGAAGGGGGGGGGGTAGAAAGAAGAGAGAATGAATAAACTAGGTGAAATGATAATAGGTGGGAATAATTAGAGTAAGTGATAATTTAGAGTAAGAAATATAAGAGATGAAAGGAATGTTTAATAATTGCTGAAGAAGAGAAAGATATGGACATCAATATTAGTAAACAAAGATAGACGTTATTAGAAGTATGGCAATAAAAACACTACGGTTATGAATGCAGGCTGTTGATTTGGTATTGAAAGGAAGAAAGCCCTTTCAGTATTCGATATTTAACAAGAAAAAGGAAGTTAATTATGAATTAAAAGGACATCACTTTACTTTGAAGTAAATTTATATGTGCTCAGTGATTCTGTAGAAAATACTGCATCTTTCATCTTTCGGTCACATTTTTCATCACAAAGCCTCCTCACTTATACAATAATTAAAATCCATGTGACCGACTATGATGTCACCGCAACTTCATTTGGTAATTTGGTAATTTAGGAATAAGTATGACAGCAAAAAAAAAAAAATAAATAAAAGAAAACAGTAGCATCATTTCTTTGTTCCAAAGTAGGTTTTATGGCTAAGTATTCCTTAACAGTGTGTAGAGCCTGATCCCAGAGTAGACATCAGCTTATTTGCTTACCTGGTAGAGTTTCTTTGTCATATACCCTTTCACCTGTTCAAGAGTGAGAGGTTGTATAATTCACCATCTCTTGAATAACTCGGCTGCAAGATTTAGGAAACTCATCTCCATCAAATAATAAACTACCCCAGAGAAAAGGAAGGAAACCGTTTAATAATGCATTCTTACATATACAATACTCGAGGAAGGATGTCTATAGGTCTAAGGACTTTACAAACATTTCATTTCAATGCGAGCTGAAGTAGGGCTCAGTAACAATAAAAGCTTTAACAACAGCAACCACAATAACAGCAACAACACGCTATAATAACTAAAGGCGATATAATATGAAATGAAATTTAATCTTTCCTACATATTCGCCAATTTCATTTTCGAGATATATAAGCTGGATACTTCCTGATTATCGATTCGTTATTTCTATGAAATATGATACACCTCTCATCATTTTCTGTTGTTGTTTTTTTTTTAATTTGCTCTGAAAGCATTCTGGTGTTCTGAGATGTCTATATAGAACTTATACCATTAATCATTTAATATAGGAGCACTCCGTCGGTTACGACGACGACGTTCCCAGCTGATTCGATCAACGGAAGAGCCTGCTCATGAACTTAACGTGCAAGTGACAGAGCAATCCACAGACACGCGTACCCCTAACGTAGTTCTCAGGGGGATTCAGCGCGACACAAAGTGTGACAAGGCTGGTCCTTTAAAATACAGGTACTACTCATTTTTGTCAGCTGAGTCGACTGGAGCAACGTGAAATAAAGTGTCTTGCTCAAGGAAACAACGCGTCACCGGGAATCGAACTCACGACCTTACACTAAGCCACGCGCCTTCGCTTTCATTTAATATACACAGTATTTAAATACGATCTACTTATAGTTTCATGCTGCGGAAGCACAGTAATTCGACTGATTTATATATCGTGCCTTATGATTCCAAGCAACCCATCAGGCTCCAATACACATGGTTGTATTCAAACCTTTTGAATCGCTTGAAGACACAAAGCACGATACATAAATATACCTATTTCTTTATTACCCACAAGGGGCTAAACACAGAGGGGACAAACAAGGACAGACATAGGTATTAAGTCGATTACATCGACCCCAGTGCGCAACTGGTACTTAATTTATCGACCCCGAAAGGATGAAAGGCAAAGTCGACCTCGGCGGAATTTGAACTCACAACGTAACGCAGACGAAATACCGCTAAGCATTTCGCCCGGCGTGCTAAAGTTTCTGCCAGCTCGCCGCCTTTTTTTCTCGATGGTGTTATTTATTATTATTACATAAATATACCTATTTCTTTATTACCCACAAGGGGCTAAACACAGAGGGGACAAACAAGGACAGATATAGGTATTAAGTCGATTACATCGACCCCAGTGCGCAACTGGTACTTAATTTATCGACCCCGAAAGGATGAAAGGCAAAGTCGACCTCGGCGGAATTTGAACTCACAACGTAACGCAGACGAAATACCGCTAAGCATTTCTGCCACGTTTCTGCCAGCTCGCCGCCTTTTTTTCTCGATGGTGTTATTTATTATTATTACATAAATATACCGAATGATTGTATACCTAGGGCATGAAGTTATTTATATATTATATGTATCAAATGATATTTATCTCTGACTTGAAAGAGTACTTTCATGTTGAAATTACCTATAACGAAACAGTAGACTATTGAACTTGTACTATATTTATATACACAGCTTATATTTTAAATAAAGTGTTTTCTAAAAGTAATTGACTGAAATATAAATTAGAACTGCCATTTAGAAAATACAGTTCTACATTTAAGAGATAAGGAATTATGTATATTATTTAAATTATTTATATTTGACGGATATTTTAAAGTTACTACGCCATATGCCCGTGGGCATATGGCGTAGTTGTTAAGAGTGCAGGCTACTAAAGCCAAGATTCCGAGTTCGATTCCAGGCAGTGACCTGACTAATAATAATGATAATGATAATAATAATAATAATAAATAACAGCATCGAGAAATACCAGGTTCGAAATTTCTCCAAGACACCTGATGAAGGCTGGGGGTATATCAGCCAAAACAACAAACAAGACGAGGACAAATATCCGTCAAATGTAAATAATGCAAATAATGCATTTTAGAAGTTGTGTTATTTATTTATTTTTTTTATATAATGTGTAACATATAGAACAATACGTGGTTATATTCTGTTAATATGTAAATAAAACTTAAGGTGGCGAGCTGCAATTTGGTACGTCTTTACGTCCTAAATTCAAATTCCGTTGGAGCTCGACTTTAATTTTCATCCTTTCGGGGTCGATAAAATAAGTACTAACCAGTTGAGTATTGGGGTTGATGTAATCGATATATCCTACCTCCCCTGAAGTTGATGGCCTTGCGCCAAAATTTGAAACCAATCAATAAATCACTTTACTGTTTATAATTACTGGATTGCGATTCTTTTGGAACTTCGATTCGCGGATTAGATATTGAGCAAACATTTATTTATTAATACTCGCTTGCGCTAAAGGCGGCGAGCTGGCAGAAACGTTAGCATGCCGGTCGGTATTTCGTCTGTCATTACGTTCTGAGTTCAAATTCCGCCGAGGTCGACTTTGCCTTTCGTCCTTTCGGGGGTCGATTAAATAAGTAGAAGGCTCTCTCACTTTCCCGAGCGTCAAGCTAATATATCTGCTTGATTTTCATGCATCTGCCTTCGTCTTTTGTTTTTCTGTAAATTTCAACTATATATATATATACACACACACACACACACATATATATGTAAAAGGAAAGTCCAAAAGAGGGTAAGACGGAGGAAGAAAATCGCAGACGATTCACATGTGATTATGTGTGTGTGTGTGTTAGACAGACAGAGACAGAGAGAGATATTTCGAAACGAAGAAACATCAGTATAGCGCTGGATTAAAAACCAAAAACACAAAGAGAGAAACATAGTCGAAGTGACTTGGTTTTTCGTCTGTGTGAGAGTGTGCGTACAATAATTGACAAATTCAGACCATGAAATCAGTATATTAACAAATTTAAATCAATTAACGACTATTAATAGTTTTCGGAGTGTGAATAGATGTAAATTTATATCAGGAAATCTGTATGCCATTAAATTTAATTAACAGTCATCTTCTCGAAGCATTTTCCTTTAAGAAAATCAGTGGATTCATTTATAAATTACTGTATTCTCTACGCTTTAGCTTTTACTTGTTGGATGTATACTCTTTTACTCTTTTACTTGTTTCAGTCATTTGACTGCGGCCATGCTGGAGCACCGCCTTTAGTCGAGCAAATCGACCCCGGGACTTATTCTTTGTAAGCCCAGTACTTATTCTATCGGTCTCTTTTGCCGAACCGCTAGGTGACGGGGACGTAGACACACCATCATCGGTTGTCAAGCAATGCTAGGGGGACAAACACACACACACAAACACACATACACATACATATATATATACATATATACGACAGGCTTCTTTCAGTTTCCGTCTACCAAATCCACTCACAAGGCATTGGTCGGCCCGGGTCTATAGCAGAAGACACTTGCCCAAGATGCCACGCAGTGGAACTGAACCCGGAACCATGTGGTTGGTTAGCAAGCTACTTACCACACAGCCACTCCTGCGCCTATATCTGTATATCTCGTTTCTGATTTTCAGAACCTATCTTGCATGAATATTAAGTTTTCTATAATATAATAACGTACGATATATAAAATGACATAATTTCTCCTTAGTGTAGATCATGTACTTTGCTTGTGATTTATCTTCTGTTAAATATTTTGTCCGCACACAGGATCACTTATATGTTTCTACTGAGATTTATATTCCTTTGCAATGGTTACAACATCTGCTGCGGAATACATTGTTTGGTGTAAAATCACTATGAATTCTTCATGCATTTTATCTTTAGAAATTTCTAAACCAATATCGATTAGTTTGATTATGACTCTGGGACTCTAGAGTTTATGCTGTAAAATGTTGCTTCTTTAATATATATTTCTTATAAAATTTCGTCATTCATTTAAAAAAAAATATATTTATGAATTCATTTAAGACGACGCTAATAATTCGTTCCTATATCTGTTATTACTAATGGCGGCTAAGGCGGTGAGTTGACAGAAACGTTAGAACGCCGGGCAAAATGTGTAGCCGTATTTCGTCTACCGCTATGTTCTGAGTTCAAATTCCGCTGAGGTCGACTTTGACTTTCATCCTTTCGGGGTCGATTAAATAAGTACCAGTTACGCACTGGGGTCGATAAAATCGACTTAATCCGTTTGTCTGTCTTTGTTTGTCCTCTCTATGTTTAGTCCCTTGTAGGTAGTAAAGAAATAGGTATTTCGTCTGTCGCTACATTCTGAGTTCAAATTCCGCCGAGGTCGACTTTGCCTTTAATCCTTTTGGGAGTCGATAAATTAAGTACCAGTCGCGAACTGGAGTCGATCTAATCGACCGGCCCCCTCCTCAAAAATTTACGCAACGGGTGTCGATGTAATCAACTTCATCTTTTTCCCCAAATCTGAGGCCTTGTGCTTCCAGTAGAAAGAATTATTGGCAACGGCAGGGAACTGGTAGACTCGTTAGCATCCCGGGCAAAAGGCTTAGGAGTATTTTGTCCCTCTTTGCATTCTGAGTTCAGATTTCGCCGATGTTCTGTTGGTTATTTTAAAATATATACTCATACAATTGATGTTTTATTGATCAATCGTTTGTAGACAAATTTCGGAATTTATTTTTTGAAGAAGTTGGTATTATCTGTAATATTACCAGAAGAGATTAGTGTGGCAATAAAGCGAGGTTTTGAAAAATTTAAATATTCAGATCTTGTAAATAAATTTGCCAAACACATTTGTTCTTATGTACTTACTTTCACGTATGTGAACATAGTGATTTCACCAGGTGGTGCTATTAAGTTAGACATGGCCTGGGCCTATACTGGCCGAAACCTATTTAAGTTATCTAAGTGTTAACATATTCACAGCAAATCACAGAAAATCACAGCATGCACAGATCAGAATTAAACTCTTGCACGCACCCATGAGAACCCCGGACAACTGACCAGTGTAGCCTACTTTTAGTTGGCATTAAGCACAAGATAAAAATCTTACAATGAACATTAATTCTTTGATTTGAGGATCGATGCAATTGACAATATTTGTAAGTTAATTTTCAGCCTATTAAGATGTTATAATTTACTAAAAATTTACATATATTCGCAAGCGATATTGCTATCACGAGAGGAGTTTTGGAAACTAAAATATTTTCTTAATACATGATCTTTCGTTGCAAGTAATTCCGTGTCAATTTCGACCGCAATTTCCTCTTTCCTTTAGTTTGTATTATCTTACAGATATTTGCTCGGTTTTGCAGTGAATCGATTTTATTGATTTTTCTATTGAACTCCCTAGGCACAACAGCGATGAGCATAGGTACTTTCTACTATGGTGATATGTACTTCAAATATAAACGTAACAAATACTGTCTTGATTCTACTACAACGAACCTACCTGTATGACGATGTCTGAATATTTGCACATAAACAGTATAGAAGGGCTGTGCTCATACGCCTGTTATCATGTTGATATATTAACCAATCACTCACATACGCCCTATTGACAAACAGACATTTCAATTTTCTGTTGTAGAAATGTTAATATGACCAAAGGAAAATAAAAGTCCTCGCTTGTTTATTTAAGCAAATTATTTTCTCTTCAGGAAATATTTTTTAAGCGCCAGAGTCTATAAGGATTATAATTTCTTTTATAATGCTATTTCTTCTTTGTAACCTTACCGACCTCACTAATTGTGTCTCATTCTGCCCGTCACGCTAGTTCTTACGCGTTTTCTCTCGCCGCATGGACACACAGACATATTTGTATATGCACATTGTTTATCAATATAAGTGAATAAAGAAGCACGTATGGACATCCATAATCAAATAAAAGGGTTTTTGTTATATATAAATATATATATATATATATATACACACACACACACACACACACATATATATATATATATATATGTATATATGTGTGTGTGTGTGGGTGTGTGTGTGACACTATATAAAAAACTGTACAAATATGATAAAAAGTGGTGAAGATATTTCCCAGATATTTTACGTGTGTGTGTTGTGCGTGTGTGTGTGTAAGAGAGAGAAAGATAAAGATAGAGCTTGTGTACACTATAAAGTAAACACACACACACACACACATATATATATATAAAACGTAAAACAGTAATGTATAAGACGCAGATGTCCGATATAACTGTCCCTCCGGTCTATACCTTCCAACCCTCTACTGCTTTCTGGACAAAATATACTTTCCACTTCCGCTAGATAAAGCAAAAATACAGCCACTTTAGACTGCCATTTTAAGCTTCTTTTGTCTGTATACAATATCAAAGAAAACACTTTATGTGTAGCAGCCTTTAAGTACAGTACCATTACGTGTTTGCTATTGTTATATATGACCCAGCAAGTACAAGGAAGAAAGAAACTGCACAAACAGTGGCGAAATAAAATTGTTCTTAATCTATACTGAAAAAAATTGCTAAAAGGATGGGCATTATGTCAAAAAGGGGAACGAAATTTATTGGGTTGTCCGGAAGGTTCGTGCCGATTTTTAAAGTAAAGAAAAAGGTCATTACATTTTTAATCAACCAAATATGAACCATTTTGTTGCACAATGCGTTTCTATCTTTCCTTTAACTTGAAAATACCCTCTTCCCAGAATTGAGGTGGTTTCATGGCAAAGAATTCATCAAGGTCATCCAAAATCTGACATCCAAGGAATTGAAATTTTTACCATTAAGTCTATTCTACAGAGACCTGAATAAGTGTAAATCCGAAGGAGCAATATCTGGTGAATATGGAGGGTGGGCTAACACATCCCAGCCGAGCTGCAGCAATTTTTGTCTGGTTTCCAAAGCATCAAGTGCCGTAAAGGAACTTTCTTATCTTCCATTTTAAAGGGTTACAGAATTGACAAATTTTGTAGGAACATAAACCCTCTTCCACGAAAAGATAGCTTAAAATGTGCTCTAAATGGGGGTGTAGTCAAATCCTATTTTATGGATTCAACCATGTTCTAAAATAAGTTGAAAGGTTAGCTACTATAAATTGGCACGAACTTTTCGGACAACCCAATAGAAGACGCGAATGTCGAAAGTCGAATAACCAGTGTCATAAACCAATTAGAATGAATATTAAAGGTATACACCAAAGAATATTATTTAGCCTCAGCGGTAATAAATTCAGGACAAGTCGCAAACACAAGACATACACCATTTATGTACTGATGTGCGTCCTCTTGGTACATTATCACGTGAAAAGCATTTAACATAGAAAGAGTACAAGTTGCCTCTAGTTGCTTTAAAACTGTGGTGTCAGTCACCGAGTTTGCATAGATCACAACGTATGACAACGTATGAAAATTAACCCCTCAAACCGCCGGACGTAAGATGAAAAAGGTATGCAGATATATAGATATATACATTATTTGTAATCTATATTATAAGATAAGCCAAGTTTCTCTCGACATCCGACTGTACTTTTGCTCCTCACACGCTATCTTCAGATCAAGATGAATTTCAATTTTACATATATCGATAAAATAGGAAAAGAATTAAATTATACAATTATCCCTGCCAGTTGTGGTTAGACTTTATGATTTGAAATATACATCATCGCCTTTAAATAAAAATAAAAGGTTTTAAACAGTTTTTATCTGATATCTTGCATTTGATTTACTCATTGGGCTGCGGTCGTGCTGGAGCACTAAATTCAAGAATATTAGTTGAACAGATCATATCAATACTTATTTTTTTAAAGTCTGGTACGTATTCTATTGGTCTCTTTTACATAACCGCTCAACTGCTTAATAAATAATACAACACTAGTTGTCATGTCGGGGTGATAGGTGTGGTGGTGGTGATGCGTTAAACACAGTCACAAACACACAAACACACACATACACACATATGCACACATACATACAACATGTTTTCTATGAAATACAACCACAGGGTATTATTGGCCTAGGGCTATAGTGAAAGACGCTTGCCTAAGATGCCGTGCAGAAGGACTAAGCCAAAAACACGTGATTAAAAAACAAGCTACTTATGCAGACAGCCATGTCTGCGATTCTATTGTATATGATTGTTTCGTTGCAAGTACAATTTTAGTTCCAACATGAATATGTGTTACAAAACAAAGCAACAAAGCAAACACAGAAGTGTCGACGTAAGGAGACACTGGAGCTGCTCGAAATAGAAGCCAACTATCATTGAAATCAGCCGGAAGATACTTCTTAATGAAGCCATTAATTTTCTTGTCTTTTTCTCCCTCTGTGTTTGCACAATAATACTCAGACGCGCAGACAGACACACACATACACACGAACACATACACACATACACATGCACACAGTTCAAGCGAAAAGCGTCTAAGAGAAAACAACTAAGATCCTATAGAATAAAATTTGTATAACAAAGCCGAGCCAAGTTATTTCTGTCAGCAATTTTTTTCTTATAATTATGCAAGTCACATTAGACGACGTTTTCAGCCATTTTTTTCGTACAAGGGTTAAACTTGTGTCTTTGATTCGCAGACGACAAGACAAAGCTACGACGATGACATATACTGACTCTAAGACACGTATTCCTAGGTGTCCTTTGACTTATGAAGTAAAGTCTATCAGTTCTGATTTCTTAGATATTTGATTTGCTGTGAGATTTTTCTTTTTTTCTTTCCTGTACATTAGTGAAATTTTACCCCATTCTTATTCAGACGCACGACCAAATGGATGGGACATTTTTCATTAATTTCTCTGTCCACGAAGAAATTATTGCAGTAACTTAGGAATATTTTGTGGACAGCATTTACAATTTTCCGACGCAAAATTATTTACAAAATTCATACAATCCAGTTACATACTTTTGCATTCCCGTGCTCTCCATCAGAAATAAACGAACATGGTATAAACGTATTCACCGTTGGCCAAAAGTCACCCCACAGTAAATCAAAATTCTATAAATACTTAATATTCAATTTTATTTATTCATTCCAATTATGAATGTTTAATAATTCCAAGCTGTGAGCTAAAATCAACGTTTATTTTTTCAACATTTGTCTATTTATTAGCGAAGTTTCATATAAAACAATTTTTTGTTTTAATCTTGGAATTTAATGGGTTTTGTTCTAGTATCTGGTGACTTTTGGCCAACTCTTTTACTTGTTTCAGTCATTTGACTGTGGCCATGCTGGAGCATCGCCTTTAGTCGAGAAAATGGACCCCAGGACATATTCTTTGTAAGCTTAGTATTCTATAAGTCTCTTTTGCCGAACCACTAAGTTACGGGGACGTAAACACACAACCATCGGTTGTCAAGCACACATACATATATAATATATGTACATATATATATATATATATATGACGGGCGTCTTTCAGATTCCGTCTACCAAATCCACTCACAAGGCTTTAGTTGGGCCCGAGGTTATAGTAGAAGACACTTGCCCAAGATGCCACGCAGTGGGAATGAACTCAGAACCATGTGGTTGGTAACCAAGCTACTTACCACGCAGCCACTCCTACTTAGGGAACAGGAGCAACATAAAATAAAGAGTTTTGTCCGAAAAACGTGACAGCACAGCCCGGTCCAGGTATCGTTCTCACTACAGCGCGATTGTAAACCCGACGCTGTAACGAATGAGCCAAGTGCTTTCACATACATACATGCCATACATACATACACGTATCTACGTATGTATGTATGCATGTATGTATATATGTATGAATGTATGTATGTATGTAAGTATGTATATTATAAACTTGTATGAATGTATGTATGTATGTATGTATGTATTATAATGATATGAATGGATATATTACAGTCACATACATTCTTATTTTCTGTGCGTCAATATATTGATAGACCGTTGCACAAAAATATCTGTGCGAATATAAAAGTGTGTATATGCACACGTAACACTTTTCATGTATAACACACAAGTAAAAACCTATTCTTATGGAGCCGGATGCATTAACATAGCTATACATATGTATACTAAGTTGTCATTTCAAATCTGTTTACAAATTAAACGTGTCAAGTTTGTTTCCACCTATTTCTGACAGTAATTTGGATAAATTTAGAATAATCTGCGCTTCGTGCGTTTTTCTGACGCTATACATTATTTTTTTCTTGACTAATACGTGTATTCATATGTTTCCCTTTGTAAAAATTTCTCCTACTCTAACTTAATCACAGTTTTGACTTTTATCTATCTATCTATCTATCTATCTATCTATCTATCTATCTATCTATCTCTATCTATCTATCTATCTATCTAACTATCTAAATATCTATCTATCTACCGACCTATCTATCTATCTATCTATCTAAATATCTATCTATCTATCTATCTATCTATCTATCTATCTATCTATCTATCTCTATCTATCTATCTATCTATCTATCTATCTATCTATCTATCTTTCTATCCATCTATCTATCCATCCATCTATGTATCTATCTATCAATCAATATATCTAACTTTCTATCCATCAATCTCTCTCTCTCTCTAAATATATATATAAATATTATACATATATATGTGCGTGTATATATATAAATATATATATATATATTATATATCAATATATATATATATATATATCTATATATATATATCAATATATATATCTATATATATATATCAATATATATATCTATATATATATATATATATATAATATATATATATCAATATATCAGTCTGTCTATTTATCGATCTGCATACAAACACACATACAACACACTACACACCGAAGCAACATATACGTGTGCGTGATTATGTGTATATATATTTATATATTATATATATATAATCAGGGGAAAAGGCATGCTTTTCCAACGAGTACATATATGACAAAAACAAAGGTTGAAATGACTCCGAGGTCTTCAAAATGATTTACATATATTGATTGTTTCCACCACATTATGAATTTTCAGAATTGCATGATGTTAAAGGATCTGGAGATATTTCTCATAGATAACAATGTCATACACATGCATATATTGTATATGTGTGTATATATATATATATATATATATATATATATATATATAGATAGATAGATCAATAAATGGTGGGGTTGTGTTGACCGCACGTGGAGAAATGATAAGCAAGGAAAAATTGTAAAAATGCAGAATGCTAGATTGAAAGAAAATTTTAAGGAAATGAGAAATTGAAAAAATATATAAATATATATTTATTCAAACCGGTTTTCGTCATAGTGTGACTTATCAAGAATAGTTATGTTACAAAAGTTTATATATATATACATATATATACGTCCCCTGCCCAATTCAAGATCACAGCATACATGTTCACTGCAACGTAATTTCTTTTCATCAACAGGCCCTGCCCTATTTAACATTGTCCCGAGGGAGATCAAAGAGGAAAAGGATCCCATCAACTTTAAACGGAGTCTGGAGATAGATTCCTTCAAAGAATACCAGATAAGCCACCCATAATTAGATACAACTCGCCCAACAAGAACTCACTACTTGAATGGACCATAAACAAAACTTGACTTACATAGGATTCGAATAATCCTATCACGTGGTGCTATTAAGTTAGACATGGCCTGGACCAATCTTTGGTCGAAACATATCTAAGTTTATCTAAGTTTATATATATATATATATATATATATATATATATATATATATATCTGTATATTACACATATATACATATATATATATATGTAAATATACATATAACATACGTACATATATACTTACATACATACATACATACATACATACATACATACATACATACATACATACATACATACATATATATATACAATATTAATATACATATACATATATAATATATATATATACATTATATATATATATACACACATATATAATATATATATATATATTTATATATTTATATATATACATATATATATGTAAGGTAATAAAATCAAAGTAAGCAACATAATTTCAAGTAGTAATGCAGTACGACCGTTGCAAGAAGTTCCATTTCACTGAATTTAATGGAGTCGCTTGAAACGTTCGTACTGCATTACAACTTGAAATCCTCTTACTTATTTTGATCTTATTCAACGTACATACATTACATACCACATACATACATTATATATATATATACATATATATATATAATCTATATATATATATATCTGTATATATATATATATATATATATATATATATATCTGTATATTATATATAATAATATATATATATATATTATATATATATATATATATATATTATATATATATGTACATGTATATGTTAAACATATATATATATGAAGTGTAATTATTCTCCCTATTTAAGTTGCACTTCATACGAAGCTCCGATGAAGCTACAATATTTTTTCTCAGGCACACAATTATAATAATGTGATGTAGATCTCAATATACTTATGCTTCAGAACGATGCGCATTAGTTGAGTATAGAGCGATAATAAGAAAATGATACCGAAAAAGGAATAAACGATTATCGCTTGAACTCGATTAACTTACAGCTTTCTTCTGCTATAAGATGCAGTGGACTCATAGTTGAATGCCTATACATACGTAAGTTTACACAAACATACACACGCACACATATTTATATATATGTATGTATGTATGGTATGTATGTGTGGAGGCACATGCCCTAACGGTCGAGGGATCGCAGGTTTGAATCTCAGACCGGGTGACGTGTATGTTTATGAGCGAAACACCTAAGCTTCACGTGGCTCCGGCAGAAGGTAATGGTGAACTTCTGCTGACTCTTTCGCCACAACTTTCTCTCTCTCTTTCCTCCTGCATCTTGCAGCTCACCTGCGACGGACCGGCGTCCCATCCAGGTGGGGAGCTTATACGCCAAGGAAACCGAGAAATCGGCCCCTTGAACCAGGCATGGCTCGAGAAGGAACAAACATGTATGTATGTATGAATGTATACGTACGTACGAAAGCGTATTATCACCAATGGGAATCGAAGCTTATGACTGATCTATAATGTGCGTATAGGACACATTTCTTCAATAAAAGAAACAAACAACTTTTCCGTGTTTCCTCCATTCAACCAACACAACAACTCCTCACTATAACAGTTCCATCCCTCTGGCTTTTTTAGCATTATTTTCTTTTTCTTCTCTTTTCATTTTTCGCTGTGCTTCAACGTGCTTATTGATATACCTCTGGCTATAATTACCCTCTTTCTTTACTTGATACATTTGGGAAAATGCTAAAAAGACACAGCAAAAAAAAGTGACGTTGAAAAAAGGACACATTAGATTGTTGCATGCGTAGAAATAAATTTGAATATAAATATGTGATTGTGAAAAAAAAGCCGAGATATATAGATTTTTTTTCTTTTCAAAGTCACATATATATAAATACCAACATATATATATATATGAAGTGTAATTATTTCCCTATTTAAGTTGCACTTCATACGAAGCCTCCGATGAAGAAGCTCAATATTTTGTTTCTCAGGCACACATTATAATAATGTGATGTAGATCTCATTACTTATGCTTCAGAACGATGCGCATTAGTTGAGTATAGAGCGATCATAAAAATGATACCGAAAAAGGATAAACGATTATCGCTTGAACTCGATTAACTTACAGCTTTCTTCTTCTGCTATAGATGCAGTGGACTCATAGTTGAATGCCTCATACTGTAAGTTTACACCAACATACACACGCACCATATTTATATATATGTATGTATGTATGGTATGTCTGTGTGGAGGCACATGCCCTACGGTCGAGGGATCGCAGGTTGAATCTCAGACCGGTGACGTGTATGTTTATGAGCGCAAACACCTAAGCTTCACGTGGCTCCGGCAGAAGGTAATGGGAACTTCTGCTGACTCTTTCGCCACAACTTTCTCTCTCTCTTTCCTCCTGCATCTTGCAGCTCACCTGCGACGGACCCGCGTCCCTCCAGGTGGGGAGCTTATACGCCAAGGAAACCGAGAAATCGGCCCCTTGAACCAGGCATGGCTCGAGAAGGAACAAACATGTATGATGTATGATGTATACGTACGTACGAAAGCGTATTATCACCAATGGGAATCGAAGCTTATGACTGATCTATAATGTGCGTATAGGACACATTTCTTCAATCAAAGAAACAAACAACTTTTCCGTGTTTCCTCCATTCAACAACAACACAACAACTCCTCACTATAACAGTTCCATCCCTCTGGCTTTTTTAGCATTATTTTCTTTTTCTTCTCTTTTCATTTTTCGCTGTGCTTCAACGTGCTTATTGATAAACCTCTGGCTATAATACCCTCTTTCTTTACTTGATACCTTTTGGAAAATGCTAAAAAGACACAGCAAAAAAAAGTGACGTTGAAAAAAGGACACATTAGATTTTGCATGCGTAGAAATAATTTAATATAAATATGTGATGTGAAAAAAAGCCGAGATATATAATTTTTTTTCTTTTCAAAGTCACATATATATAAATACCACTATAATATATTATATATATAATATATTATATATATAATATAAATATATATATATATATAAATATAATATATATAAATATAAATATATATATATATACACACATATATATATATATCTATATATATATATATATATATTATATATATAATATATATATACGTATATACTGGTACATTATGAGTCCCTTCACAAATGCATTCAGACCAATATTGCAATGCTAAATAGTAGGGGAAAAAAAGAAAGGCTATGTGTGTATATGAGCGTGTTTGTTTGTGTGTGTTTGTGTGTTTGTTGTGTGTGTGTATGTGTGTGTACGTGCGTGTGTGTGTATGTGTGTGTACGTGCGTGCGTGTCTGAGTGTGACGAAAGAAATAAAGAGAGTAATAGATTGATAGGCTGATAGATATAGATAGATAGATAGATAGATAGATAGATAGATAGATAGATAGATAGGTAGGTAGATAGATAGATAGATAGATAGATAGATAGATAGATAGATAGATAGATAGATAGATAGATAGATAGATAGATAGATAGATAGGTAGGTAGATAGATAGATAGATAGATAGATAGATAGATAGATAGATAGATAGATAGATAGATAGATAGATAGATAGATAGATTACTAGATGGATAGATGAAAATACATGTGTATCGAGTGTAATATTAAAAAAATTTAAGCTGAATAAGTTCATGCAAGAACGTTTTTGGAACTCGGATTTTCATTCATAAAATATATAAATATACGTGCCTTTGATTCTTTCAGCAATTGTACGAGGCTGTACATTAAAGACATAAATTGCCACATATTATACAAACACTATGTATAAGAAACGTACGTTAGTAGACCAATCTGTACTACAATACAAAACAAATTCAAAATCGCTCATATACTACAGGTACGAATAAACGTATCGGAATTACACATAGTATGATATAGTGTGTACCTCATTAAAAATGTAATAAACAATACGCAGACTATATATATTTCACCTAGCCAGAAGCTCGGTAAGTATATATTGCTAAAACACCAGGATCAAAAACTTCCTCATCAATACAGAAGCATAAACCTGCAAGGCAATGAACATACTTCAGTCAACCGCTTTATATAGAAATTTCAGTGTAAACATGAAAGGTATAAACTTCATAATTGAAACTGTTATATCGGACAAAAGTATAAGATTTTCTCGTCGGTTGATCATGCATTTCTAACAAGAACCTAATACTGCGCAGCTCTGTAAAAGAGAACGCGAAACAAAATTCGATAGTAGCAATGATTCGTTGAAAATATAATCAACCTATAGAGAATTCGATAACAAAAACAAAAAAGCTAGATTTACCATGGAAAGTTTACTAGTAGTAAAATATAAACCAAAATCAATGAATACAGACAGAGACTAAGCAATAAATTATGAACGTAATGTAGAGATAACAGCTAAACAAATTTTTAAATCAGACGATGTTGATTTTTATCAGTTCCAACATAAAACCCATGGTGCGTGCTGTCTGCTTCAAAAAATACGGCTATAATTGTGAAAACTCCGCCACACCATTCAGAAGATGAGAGCAAGAAATTTTCGTAAACGTTAGTGGCTCAAGAACTGTAATTAATTCAGACGCTGTGTAAAATTCTAATAAGTTAATATGAAGAAACTTAAAAGGAAAAGACAGAAGTGTAACATCTGATAGAGTCGTTGTTTAATATGGTAAATTTTGAAGCAGAAAATGACCACCAAACGCTGTTCCCAAAAGAGATAAATGCTTGATTATACAGGGTGGACCAAAATGATCTGACACATTTGGAGGCTTAATAAAAGCACAAAATAAGAATTAATGAAAAGAAAAATTGTATAGGAGTGGCTGTGTGGTAAGTAGCTTGCTAACCAACCACATGGTTCCGGGTTCAGTCCCACTGCGTGGCATCTTGGGCAAGTGTCTTCTGCTATAGCCCCGGGCCGACCAATGCCTTGTGAGTGGATTTGGTAGACGGAAACTGAAAGAAGCCTGTCGTATATATCTATCTATATATATGTGTGTGTGTTTGTGTGTCTATCCTTGTCCCCCTAACATTGCTCGACAACCGATGCTGGTGTGTTTACGTCCCCGTCACTTAGCGGTTCGGCAAAAGAGACCGATAGAATAAGTACTGGGCTTACAAAGAATAAGTCCCGGAGTCGATTTGCTCGACTAAAGGCGGTGCTCCAGCATGGCCGCAGTCAAATGACTGAAACAAGTAAAAGAGTAAAAGAGAGTAAATGCTTCCCATCATTGTCAACACACTGTTGGAGACGTTCATGAAAGTTATCGATAAATCTATGCATCATTTCTCCTGGAATGTTTTCTATTTCTACACAATTTGCACGTTTTAATTCATCCATAGATCGAGGGTGATGACTGAATACTTTTGATTTCAAATATCCCCACAAGAAGAAATCCCATTTCACCATTCCAGAAGAAATGATCCATAGAGTTATCGATAACCTTCATGAATGTCTCCAACAATGTGTTGACAATGATGGGAAGCATTTAGCTGATTTAATTTTTAAAACTTAATGGCATAAAATGGCATTATATGTACATTCAGAAAATAAAATTTTTCTTTTCATTATTTCTTATTTTGTGCTTTTATTAAGCCTCCTAAAGGGTCAGATCATTTTGGTCCGCCTTGTATATGCCACGGTGTAAAGCTTGTACGCGTAATCGTGTTATAAATACGAATGGAAGCACTCCGTCGGTAACGACGACGAGGGCTCCGGTTGATCCGATCAACGGAACAGCCTGCTCGTGAAATTAACGTGTAAGTGGCTGAGCACTCCACAGACACGTGTACCCTTAACGTAGTTCTCGGGGATATTCAGCGTGACGCAGAGAGTGACAAGGCCGGCCCTTTGAAATACAGGTACACAGAACCAGGAAGTAAGAGTGAGAGAAAGTTTGGTGAAAGAGTACAGCAGGGATCACACCATCCCTGCCGGAGCCTCGTGGAGCTTTAGGTGTTTTCGCTCAATAAACACTCACAACGCCCGGTCTGGGAATCGAAAACCGCGATCCTACGACCGCGAGTCCGCTGCCCTAACCACTGGGCCATTGCGCCTCCACTAAATACGAATGCTGTATTTTACGACATATAAGACGCACTGTTCTCCACTGTAAATGCTTCAAGAAATTCGCTCGCAGTCCTGCATTCAAAGTTGGACCTCACATAAACTATAATACATCGAAAATCATTTTTCTTATGTGTGCGCTTCTGAATTTGGGACACGTTTTGTATGCCCGTGCCTGTTTTATGCCATCAAAAACGATACATATTCACGAATAGTAATACTCATATACTTATACTAGCAGTATCGCCCGGCGTTGCTCGGGTTTGTAAGGGAAATAACTATACAGCATTTTTAGAGAGTTATAGCCAACAAAAGCAAAAAAAATGCATTAAAAATGGAAAAATATGATGGTAAATTTTTTTTAAATCGTTGACTCATCGTAGACATTTTTAGAGAGTTACGTCCCTTTAAAAAGATATGCATGAAAATGGAAAAAAATTATGGTAAATTATTTTTTAAATCGTAGGCTCATCGTAGACGCGCGCTAATACGCAGAAGGGTTCGATATGAATCACGACTATGAGATACCCGGTTTTGGTTAAACTGCACCGCAAAATGTGGGAGTAGTTAGGAATCTAAATCGAAGGGGACAGACACTCACACAACTACAGTTTTATATATAAAGATATTCAACAGTAGCAGATACTGGACTGGATTCAGATACATATACAAACACACGCTCACACACACCTACTTAGAAAATACACAAACACGGACATGCAAGCACATGAAAATGCTGGATACATACATACAGATGTACACACATACGTACATATATACATACATGCACATGCAGACATACATACACACATACATAAGTACATTCATGCATACACACACATACACACACACTGACCCACACACATGCGCACAAACAAACAAACGGTAACGCAGTGTAAATAAAGGAGAGAGTCAAGACTATTGAAAAGGTTGCAAGACGCAACGAAAATTTTAGGAAAATAAAAATAAGAAATAAGCGGAAATTTTACAGGTGAGTGTGTTACATTATAAGGCACAAAAAGAAAATTACTCTCCCCAGACACAACAGAATATGCTCAACACACAAACTCATATAAAGAATCTTGCAAAAAAATAAAAACGATATATATATATATATATATAATATATATATAGATAATATATATATATATCTATATATATATATATATATATATATATATATATATATATTATATAATATTATGTACATAAATACACACATACATACGTACATTCAGCATAGGTACACAGACATACACACACACTGACCCACACACATGTGACAAAAAAAAAACAAAGTATGTGGTGTGTGAGCGTGTGTTTGTTATATGTATCTGAAGAATGTCTAAGATGTGCTGACACGAAACGATCGTAGTGGTTATTCATATGTTAAATCTTAATTTATATGAATTAGTTTATGTATTGGCTTAAGTCTTTCTTTGTTTGATTTACATAATAGGGTTTTGTCTCTAATTTGATATTATATATAATATATATATATATATATATATAATATATATATATATATATATAGATATATAGATGATAGATAGATAGATAGATAGATAGATAGATAGATAGATAGATAGATAGATAGATAGATAGGTATCTCACTTATCTAAGATATTAGGCATACATGAAAATATGTATGATTATATGGATGCCCATATGTATAAGAAGCACTATACAAATGCATGTACTCAGGCCAGCAGGAAGATACGTTGTGAGAATAGAAGAGGCCATACTTCTAAATATTGATTCAATCGATAATGAGTTTGCTTTCTGACATTGATACCCTCTGCTGCCACAATTAGATCGACTGACACCGAGTATTTAAATCCGTTCCCCCGCATTTTGTGATCAATCAGCTAAAAGGTAACTAGTTTCTTGACCCAAAGAAAATAAGGGTATTCATAATGTGTGGCGAATGTTGTAGAAAAACTATAAGTGCATATATCTCGATACATACGTACGTGTATACATACACATACATATATTTATGTATATACACATACACTCAATATGTGTACATACTATATATATACATATACTCACAAATATATATTTTGCCTATGTGAGTTACAAATATTGTTATCTGTGGAGTAATATCTGTAGTAAAAAGGAATAAGCTGTTTTGCTTTGCTGTTTATTCTAAATTTTCGGTATGTGGTGAAGCAACCTGTTGCTTAAGCCTTAATTATATATATATATATATATATATATAATATATATATATATATATATATATATTATATATATATACGTATATATTTACACACACACAGACAAATATATATTTATGCATATATATATAGATATATACATAACACAATATATGTACATACTATATTTATAACATATACATTCATGCATACATATATATTTACACACACGACCACACACACACACATATATATATATATATATATATATATATATATATATATATATATATATATATACGTATATATGAATATATACATATAGAACACTTTTATGGATATACATACACACATACACACGCACATTCTCTCTCTCCCTCTGTTTCTCCCTCTCACTCTAAATATATATATATGTGTATTTAATTATAATACATACATATATATATATGCATGTATATATACATATATATATATATATATATATATATATATATATATATATATATATATATATATATATATATATATATATATATACATGCATATACATATATTCAGCTGCATACGTACATACATATATATTTGTGTGTATGCATACACATTATGCAAACACTACATATTGTGTGTGAATGCGTGTGTGTGTGTAGATGCACATTCACGCAGGCGTAAAGTAGATTCGTTTCTCATCTATTCTAGTTCAGACATATGTCTTGATGGTCATATTTCAAATGTCTGGACATTTTATAGCAAAAATAAGTAAAACTCATTGGTAGTTAGACAAGTTTCCCATATACGAATTGGCATTAATATATTCAGACACAAAGGAACCAATCATTTGTAGACTACTTGGAAATTGATACAGCAAAAAAAAAAAAAAATCTGAAACTAAAAAAAGATAAATTAACGATAATATATAAGATTTTCTCGCTCCTTTCCCTTTCTCCCAATGTAATTTATACACACAAATATATATATATATATATATATACAATCCATTATACATACATACATACATATATATATATATAAATATATACACAGACAAACTATATATGCATTATATATGGTAAGTATAATATGTATATATATATGCATATATATGTATACATATATAATACATACCATACACATATAATATATATATATAATATTATATATATATATATATTATATATATATATATATATATATATTGATAGATAAATAGATGTGTATAGATAGACAGATCTATAGATAGATAGGTAGACTAAGATTGAACCCATATGAGACCATAGTTTATACATTCTCTCTCTCTCTCTCATTCCACCCTCTCTCTCTCTCTGAAACACACATTCATATACATAGATACATATATCAATATATAGGTACACACACACATATATATATCAATACTCCCACATTTATTCACATATACACACAAAGTATTTCTAATATTGTTATTAAATGAAATTCCGCCAGGGTCGACTTTGCCTTTCATCCTTACGGGATCAGTAAATTTAATACCAGTTGCGACTAGCTCCTTCCCCCAAAATTTCGAGCCTTGTGCCTAAAGTAGAAAAGAATATTGCTATTAAATATATTTTCCTGAAACACTACTTTTGGTACTTAAATTTCCACCCCATGTATAACAAAATATCATAATACCGCTTCAGAAATATCAGATGGCAACATGAACTACTATCTATGTTGCGTATAACTACCATTGAATGTGTTGTTAGAACATATCTTGCGCATTGTAATCTAAGTCATGATAAATCTCACGGCTATTTTGGGAGGCTAATTTCTCATAGACCAACCATACGTTGTGCATTTAGAAGACAGTGTTCTTATTGAAATATTGTCAAAATCAATCTGAGTTGTTTTGGGGATAAAAAAGATGATTTGCGTTGGCTCAAACACTGTATAAAGCCGATCATTTCTAAGGAGACAACTGAATCTATTTCCGTATAACTGGCTTTTTGGCTGTATATACTTTTAAAAGAGCTTTGTAATTAGTTTAAAGCAGTGGTTCTTGAAAGTTTCAGGCTGTCGCCCCTTTGGTACATAGGCCAATTTTCTAGGGCCCCACCTCAACCTTACCACCACAAACACAGACCACTTTCTGCAGCAAATTCAAAACAGCTGTATTTCACAAATAAAACTTAAACCTAATTAACCCACTTTTTACTTGTTTCAATCATGTGACTGTGGCCATGCTGGAGCACCGACTTTAGTCGAGCAAATCGACCCCAGGACTTACTATTTGTAAGCCTAGTACTTATTCTATCGGTCTTTTTTGCCGAAACGCTAAGTTACGGGGACGTAAACACAGCAGCATCGGTTGTCAAGCGATGCTGGGGGACAAACGCAAACACACGAACATATACACACACATACATATAAATATATACATATATACGACGAAGTTTCAGTTTCCGTCTACCAAGTCCACTCACAAGGCTTTGGTGGGCTCGAGGCTATATAGAAGACACTTGCCCAAAGTGCCACACAGTGGAACTGAACCCGGAACCATGTGGTTGGTAAACAAGCTACTTATCACACAGCCACTCCTACGCCTATTAATATTTTTACTACAAGTATCATCCCATTTTGGCCACCCCATTATCATCCCAATTTTCTTCAACGCCCCGACCCTGGCTCTTTCCACTACCCCAGGGGGCAATGCAGCCCACTTTGAGAACCACTGGCTTAAAGCATTGTAACACGTAAATAAAATAACAAAAAGCGAAGGAAAGCTTTTAACAATTTCGAAACATGAAGTTGAATAAAACTTACATAGTCCAGGCTCAAAGGACTATCATCATAAGCAACAGGTTTAGAAATGTGAGGTTTTATCGTCCCTGCCATTTTGATAGACGGCTAGCTCTAAGTTAGTAGCATTGTTGGTACTGTCAAGCTACAGCTTGCCATCTACTACCGCACGAACTGCGATCTCTATGACTACCCACAACATCAATTTTGAGAAGTTGCTGCTGTATGGCATTCGCCTGACAAAGCGAGGGGTCACTGCCCATTTGGTAGGATTTACAAAATGGTAGGATTTACAAAATGGTAGGTTTTACAAAAACTCACCTTCTTTAACCATATTCTTCTATTGATGAGTATTTGAGCTTGAAATATATAAACGTTGCTCAATTTCCCTTTCTGCATTCTTAAAAGGTCGCTTTCAATTTTGTGATTATTACAATTTCTACTACTTTAAACCGCTTTACTCGTATTTCTCCTTAAAGGAGACTTTTCAATATTTTGTTATATTTTTTTCATTTCTATATTGCTTTATTTTTCAGTTTTCGTAGTAAATATTTCACTTTAACACCTCTCTTCCATATTAACTTGTTGAATTTACTAGCCATTGGATTACTTTATACAACTAATTTCACTTTATACAAATTAATTAACAACACTACTCATACAAATTAATCAAATTTTTCAAATTTGTAAATTTTCAACTAATCAATTTCTTAACAGTATCATACTAAATTATTACATCTAAATATTCATTTTCATAAAAAAATACTTAAATCTTAAATTCAATTATAACTTTTGGAAGTTTTAATTTCATTTTTAATTGAGATACACATTATCAGTTATAATTTACATCTTTAAATGTTATTAACGTTAACGATATTATATTTAATTGGCCCATACAGAGGTCAGCGTTTTTCTGTTTTATAACAATGTATTTTATTAAAATCCACTTCCAAATACATATTTGACCCCACAATCGGCCATAAAATATTTCAATGTATTATCCATATCTGAAACACAATCCAACGACCCTTTTATGTCTTAAAAACAGTGAAATGTATAATGTGGTCATAAAGACGAAAAGTGAATGAAAACCCGTCATATATGTGTCTGAGTGTCTGAGTGTGTGTGTGTGTGTGGGTGTGTGTGTGTATGTGTGTGTGTGTGTGTGTGTGTGTTTGTGCGCCTTCGAGTCTGATCTTCCGTCGCCCCTTAACAAACAGTGTTGGTTTGTTTTCATCCCATTAACTAAGAGGATGTACACATGGGAACAATAAAACCAGTTCCAGACTTAAAAGTAGTTCTGAAGACTATTTGTCTAAAACACTTTAAGGCAGTGCTCCAGTATGACTACAGTTAAGTGATTGAAACGCGTAAACAATAAAAGAAAAAGAAATCTAAAATGAATTTTTAAAAAATTACGTTTCATACTAAGAAAGAGAAATGGTATCAGTGTATTCAAAATATTTCTCAACAACTCTAAAAGTAAATATTTAAACAGCCACCAAAACTAATATAAATTCTTTGTTGTTTACTAAACAAAAAAATGCTGACGTATCTACACAAGCAACCATTCCTACTTTCAAGATTTCTCTTCCATTATACTTCTTTAAATGACAGAGCGGCAATTATCCATTGACAGGTAATACTGGTTTTTACTTTACAGCTTGGGTATCTTCCAACGAACTGAAAAAAGTGCGCACCCTTTGCAGTCAGTTGTTTACTAACATCTATCAATTATTGTGGTTAATTGACTCGATTTGACTCAATCATTCTTTATACGGTTTGTTTTAAAAAAGCAATTTTATATATATGTATCTATATATATGTAAGACAGGCGCTTGTATATACATATATATATTTTTTCTCTCTAGTTACAGCTCATAGCTCCGGCCATGCTGATGCACCGCCGTTTTGCTACACTGTTGTTACTAAGAGCCTCCACTAATATGTGGCACTTGGTGAAGAATGGAAGTTGATATAGCTACCCTTATTTTCACTTCTTGCTGTCAGGAAGAAGTCCAGCTATGATTTAAAAAACCCTAAATCTACTTTGTGCAAGTTCCTCTGACTCTTTGGGAGAATATTAAAAAGCTGTGGGCCTTTGAAACACAGGCTGTTGCAGTAACTGGTCCTGAAGCGTGATGGCATTGCTGGGATCTTTGGCACTATGCAATGTCATCCCGTTCTGGCATTGGTATATATATATTATGTGTGTGTGTGTGTGGAAAAAAAAAGTCAAGATAGAAAATGCTAAAATAATTTTATAAAAAACATTTCAGTATCGGTTTCAGTCATTGAAACTTATTCAACTGTAAGTATGGAAAACAATTAAACTTTGGAAAAATAAAAATAAAAGTTTTTTAAAAGAATATTTGCATAGTATTCAAATACAAGGGGCATGTTCCTTGTTTCTGCCTGTTTCTGTCTGTCTTGTTTACTCTTGTGGATTCGAGGTCATATATCAACTCGTGTGTTCCTTTTCAACCTTCTGCACACACACACACACACATATATATATATATATATATATATATATATATACAAAGGTATACATGAGTACCTGCATCGCTAAAAATAGAAGTCAAAAATACTTCTATGAGACGGAATGGTAACAACATAAATACAGGCATGGCAGGAAAAAGTTCCAGTGAACAATAAAACCGTCTTATCTCGGCTAAGTTCAGTAAAAGCAATTCTGGTTAATTTTGATACTTAGGTTTCGAATTTAGCTCCAAGCAGTGCCTGATTCTCCTCGGTCAACGACAATTAAATTTGTCTCCAAACACTTTTAAACAAACGCAATACGTGACATTATTTATAAGTAAATAAAGTGTGATAGCATGATCAAAATACCATCACTAATGGCAAGCGAGTATCAGCCGCAGAGGCAAATTAATAAATATGCATAGACATAAGACATGGCTTTATATATATATATATATATATATATATATATATATATATATATATATATATATATCTGTAAAATAATATGTGACAGTTATTCGGTAGCCAAGATAACACTCTGAGTTTCGGATGTCGAGGTGGAAATCCACACCACCATCTCTTCAGTTATCTGGCCATCTGAAGAAGGGCTATGAAAAAAGACCGAAGAGATGGTGGTGTGGTTTTCCACCTCGGCATCCGAAACTCAGAGTTTTATTTTGGCTACCAAATAACTGTCACATTATTTTACAGATAAATTTCCTCTATTTACATAATATTGAGGTCTCTTTCTTTCTTTTGTTATCTTATCGTTTTTACCAATATATATATATGTTTGTGTGTGTGTGTGTATTCTATTCTACTCTGGGAACAAGGCCCGACATTTTAGTGGAGGGAACCAGTCGATTAGATCGACCCCAGTACGCAATTGGTACGTAATTCATTGACTCCGAAAGAATGAAAGACAAAGTCGACCTCGGCGTAATTTGAACTCAGAACATAAAGAGTGATGAAATATTAATAAGCCTTTTGCCCGGAGTGCTAACGTTTCTGCCAGATCCACCACCATGGCTCTACTTTAAGAGTTTTTTGGTGAACGGATTATTCTGAAGGGACTTTGGTCACCTGATTTATCACCACCAGACTTTTTTTTTCTGGGGATCAAGTAAAAGATCAGTGTACAAGAATCGCTCGAAAACCATTAATGAACTAAAAGACGCAATCATAACCTTCACACGATCCATACCGTGTCAGACGCTCCACGATGTAATTCAAAGGTGTAATTCAAGATGTAATTCAAAACATGTGTAGAAGAGTCAACTTATGTATTGAAAATAAAGGACGACATTTTTCAATACCTCTTATAAAGTTTTTTAAAGTCTTATAAAGCCTAATATATTCTTTTATAGTGTTCTGCCATGTTATAAATATTTCTTTTGCAATAAAATACTTACTGTGGAGAGACTTTTTGAACATCCTCTATAAACACGTCATACATATGTATGTATATTTTATTAATTTAGCATATATTGCTGGTATTCGCTGCCAATAGTGATGGTATCTTGATAGTACTATCACTCTTATTTACTTATATATACACACACACACACACACACACACACACACACACACACACACACACATATATATATATATATATATATATATAGGTGTAGGAGTGGCTCTGTGGTATGTAGCTTGTTTACGAACCGCTTGGTTCTGGGTTCAGTCCAATAAATATAGGGTAAAATCTTTATATGAATTTATCAAGTAGTCTGTTTGAAAACATTATAAGGGAAAATTTATAATTATTCCCTTTAAATATATCTATTATATTAAGGGCACTTCTACACGTAAAGGCCTCAGGCTATGAGGGGCTTTTAAATTCAAAACTACCATCATAACTACCATCATAGATATAAATAAATATTACGGTAGATTTTACTCTAAGATTCCCTCACACCGTAAGGCATTTACGTGTAGAAGTGCCATTATTATAATATATATATATTATATATATATAGTTAATCCAAACAAAAAAACACAACAACGCGAGGACGTGGAACAAATATAGTATTATTGGACGCTCAGGAAAGAAGGAAAGAAGGAGGGTTTAACGTTTCGAGCGGAGCTCTTCGTCGGAAACATAGGAGAAGGAAAGATCCAGAGAAGGAAGACAGAGGAAAAAAAATCGCCAACGGTACACACGAGGTCACATTTTGGAAGACTGGATATATATGTATGTATGTATGTATATGTATATATATATGTATTATATATGTATACCTACATACATACACACTCATATAACGAGGATGTTAGAATTTAAGTTCATATTCATTTGAGCTCTACTCTGTGCTATTTACAGTGATTTATTTTGCTGTCACCCTCTCTCTCTCACTCTCTTTCTCTCTCCAACACACGCCACACGCACGCACGTCACACGCACGCAAACACCCACCCACACACATAGTTTAATCTATATATCATCCCGTGATTCACCTGTACACATCATCACTGGTATTTCCAGGTGCATCACCAGATGATGTATGAACATGTACGCGTTGCACGCGCTTGTATGTGTGCGTATGTGTGTATGTATGTGTGTATGTGTGTGTGTGTGTGTGTGTGTATGTGTGTGTGTGTGTGTGCAGCCATCATACGAATGCCTTCTCGTTAATAATTTCTCCTTAATTGAAACTATACTATTTGACACATAACTCCAAAGTCCCCCATCGCCTTACAGCAAAATATTACAGCAAACATTTACAATCGCTCTTTTCTATAACTGCTTTCAAATCGTTTAGAAAAAAAACAAAAACCTATCACTATGTGCAGGCGTGGCTGTGTGGTAAGGAGCTTGCTTCCCACTGCGCATGTCAGTATTTTTCGTAGCGCTGAAAGAAGTCGCCACGCTGTTGTAGAGCTGACGAAATGTTGATTGAAAAAGAAGCTCAACTGTAAGGTGACACTTTTGTTTTTTGGGTCCAGTTGGGGTTTGTTGTTTGCTGTAGCTATTTTTGTACAAACAAGAAGTCCTCACTGGATTCTGAACCCTGGTCTGCCTTCAGAAGGGCACAATTTTCCCCATCGCCTTACAGCAAGATATTACAGCAAACATCTACAATCGTTCTTTTCCATAACTATTTTCAGATCGTTTAAAAAAAGATCAAAGAACATAACTATGTGCAGGCTTGGATGTGTGGTAAGAAGCTTAATCCCCAGCCACGTTATTTCGAGCTCACTCTGACAGTGTGGAAACTTGCGCAAGTGGCCGATCAAAGCATTGTGAGTGGATTTGGTAGACGGAAACTGAAACAATCCCGTCGTTTATATATATATATATATGGGTGTGTGTTTTCGTTTGTTCCCCACCATCACTTGACAATGGATGTTGATGTGTTTACGTCCCTGTAACTTAGCGGTTCGGCAAACGAGACCGATAGAATAAGAACTAGTCTTACAAACTATAAGTACTGGCTTTGATTTGCTCAACTAAAGGCGGTGCTCCAGCATGGCTGCAGTCAAATGACTGAAAGAAGGAGAGGAATTTAAAAATATATATACCCGTTTGAATCTTTGGGTTGTTTTGTACGCGAAATAGTAATTTTAATTCAGAAGTGTTTAGTAAAATTGTAATGACGATTTCAACCTTACTATTACATACTTTGTGGAGGTACGTGGCTTAGTGGTTAGGGTGTTGAATTCATGATCGTAAGGTTGCGGTTTCGATTCCTGGATCGGGCGATGTGTTGTGTTCTTCAGCAAAACACTTCATTTTCACGTTGCTCCC
>NC_042999.1:20482264-20497264 GCF_006345805.1 Octopus sinensis
TTGAGTAAATGAGAATCTTTGCGTGAATATGTGTACGTGTGGGTGTATTTTATGTTTGTGTTCACGTATGTATGTTTGTATGTATTATATATTGCTGTGTGTTCTGATTAAATAGAAATGCATACACAAATATGCACACATAGTCAAATATACTTGTATGCCTTCCTTTGGAATATAAAGACACACACACACGACACACGCACGCACACACACACTCATATATATATATATATATATATATATATATATATATAATATATATATATATATATATATATATATATATATATATATATATATATATATATCAATACACACTGGTTCTAATTTCTATTATGACACCATCTATAGTTATTGTGTTTATCAAAATAACGATTCTGCCTAATTTGATTATATGTTATTGTAGCAGATAAAGTAGAAGACAGAATGTAAAGAGACAGAAATGAGAGAAAGAGAGAAGTGGAAGAGGAAGAAGGGGATGTGTTGAGTCTTCTATCATTATTCTATTACGGTATTCCTGATTGAATAAATAAATATATAAATAAATATAACTGAGAAAAGAGAGAAAGCTTAGTTGCTATTTGTGTTTTGAAAGAAAGTTTCTAAAGCCACCTTTAATGTTTCACTACCATAAGGAGCACTTTGAAAACACTAATTAACTGTCTCATCAATTACTCTCCTTCGCTCTAAAATACTGTACTCACCCTCTACACTTCCTTACTTTCCGTTTCAATTTCTATGAAGTGGTAAAATAGTTTGATTTACTTCAGCAAAGACGTATGGCTAGATACTACAGAAATTACTCATTATATAGTAAAAGAGTGAGTCCCATAATTTTCATTGGAGAAAATGAGCTGTACTCCTTCTTTAAGGAGTTAGGCGTCAGTTGCTGTTTACTAAAAGCATTCGCTCGTACCAGTGCCCAGTTTAGTTTAGGTCAAATGAAACAGACAAGGTTTATGATCACAAGCGATGTTACCATAATTATCCGTCTCATATTCTAACAGTATACACAGGACCATTCATACATTCATCACATAACAGTTCAAACTATAACTGTCGAATGCCTAACAATTACCCTCTGGCATGATAATGCCTATAAAAATCTGTTCTGGGAAGCCACTTTTACACAACACGATGACATCACGTAATGCTACTGAAGCATGACGGAAAATACCTTTAAGGTAAGATTCACTCAATGCACCTACACTTTCATTTGCTGTGACAGGGTAAACGCTTTATCCTTCTCCATCTTCACCTGGAGACTTTTACGCCAAAAGAATTCTTGATAGGGGTTCTGTTTACTCACCTGTAGTTCGTAATTTCCAATTCTGCCTCCGTGTAAAAATGCACATACCTGAGAAGCCTACAGTATATATCAATAGGGAAATCAACCATTCCTATTTTAGTCGCCAAAGACCATGTTCATGAACTACAATTCCTTAAACATGGAAACCAAAGAACTACTAACACAAGCCTCACTGATACACTGAGAATGGCAGGAAATATCTATGCTGCCCGTAAGGTTAAAATCTCTAGTCAAACAGATTAGCACACTACCTGGTAATTGTGATGACTGAGTCCTAAATAATAACAATAAACCGACGCAAACGATCTGCTTGCCCCTGCCCCCCACCCACACACGTGTGTATGTGTGTGTGTGTGTGTGCGTGTGCGTACGTGTGTGTGTGCATGCCTGTAAATATGTATACAAATGCAATTTTATATGTATGGTGATCGAAAATATTAATAGCGTTCCAATTTTCAAATACGTTTCAAGTATGAGAATGTCGTTCAAAGTCTCACCGACTACATATCCAAAGTGTTCCTTATGTGGGAACGTTAGGTGTAATTTCAGGGAGACTATTTGTTCGTCCCTGGCTATCTTTTACACGATTAGTGTTCCCCAAATAAAATCGCCGTTATCAGTTCAAATCCTTATCCGTGTAAGTACGAAACAGTACGTATTTCTTAACATCAACATACCTTGTTTTAATAATTACTTCTATCTTTTTCTTTATCTCATAGAATTAGCCTGCCAGTAAATATCATTAAAAAAATAACCCAAAATGGCCGAAAAGCTTCTGATGTTCATGTTGATCCCTGATAGGACGAATTTTGGTCTGCCACAAGTATTTATTGTGGAATTCACACAGTACATTCATTAGAAATTTAATCTTAAGGTAAATACTGCAAAAACTGGCCTATCGACAGAATGCGTACATCAAGTAAGCTACATAGTTGGATATAAAAATATGATCTTTTTAAAATCTAACAGTATCGTAGCTATATGTTAGCATGTTAATCACAAGGAACTGTTAGACATCACTGCCATTATCATCACACTGCTTGGAGGCAGCGAGCTGGCAGAATCATTAGCACGCCGGGCGAAATGCCTACCGGTATTTCATCTGCCGTTACGCTCTGAGTTCAAATTCCGCCGAGGTCGCCCTTGCCTTTCATCCTTTCGTGGTCGATAAATTAAGTACCAGTTACGCACTGGGGTCGATGTAATCGACTTAATCTGTTTGTCTGTCCTTGTTTGTCCTCTGTGTGTTTAGCTCCTTGTGGGCAGTAAAGAAATAGGTATTTCATCTGCCGTTACGCTCTGAGTTCAAATTCCGCCGCGGTCGACCTTGCCTTTCATCATTTCGGGGTCGATAAATGAAGTACCAGTTGAGCACTGGAGTCGATGTAATCGACTTAATCCCTTTGTTGCCCTTGTTTGTCCCTTCTAAGTTTATCCCCTTCTGGGCAATAAAAGATAAGAATCGTTAGAACGCCGAGAAAATTGCTTAGCGACATTTCGTCTATCCTTACGTTCTGAGTTCAAATTCCACCACGGTCAACGTTATCTTTCATCCTTTCGGGGTTGAGAAAAACGAGAACCAGTGAAGCACTAGTTCGATGTAATCGTCTTACACCTCTCCCCAAATTGCAGGCCTTATTCCAAAATTTGAAATTATTATTATCACTCTGCTTGGATATTCACCATCAGAGATTAGTGCAAGGCCGTGAGATTGCAACTAATTTAAATTTAATCATATCAATACCTGCGCTTTTAATGACTTCAACAGACGCGAGATTTTTTAAACTGTAGCATACACACACTGCAATAATACATTGCATGAGCAGTGTATTTTGCAACCCACATAATGCATATTTTTTTCAGAACATTTGATATGCTGATTGCGTTTAATCATTCGTCCAGTCGGCTATTTGTAGTAGTTCTGTTTGAATCAGTATGGCCATATGCTTTACAATCGCAAGAGAAATCATTACCAACCAGAGTATATTTGCCGTTATTGATATGTTATAACTACCACTAACACCACCAACAGCAACATCAAGAAAAGCCAGTGGTTGAATGCTAAAGCAATGGGTGACTTTCAGGTGTGGAATTGCATTTAGACGCTGGAACACCTTTCACCTATTGGAAATTGATATAATATCTTACATATTGTAAGATATTTTGCAACGGTACAGCAATGGAACATATACTAAAAAGGAAGCAAAATTATAATCGAACACATTACACGTAACTACGTACGATCAAATGACATTTTAAAAACAGTACACAAATACGTTTGTATATACATATATATATATGTTTGTATATATATATATATATATATATATATATATCTAATGTGCCCTTTTAAAGCCTAGCCAGGCTCATGGGCCCGGTTTCTATGGCGTATGTGTTCCCCAGCTGGACGGGACACCAATCCATCGCAGCGTTACTCATTTTTGCCAGCTGAGTGGACTGGAGCAACGGGAAATGATGTATTTTGCTCAAAAACACAACGCGTCGCCCGGTCCAGGAAACAAAACCACAATCTTACGACCACGCTGTCGACACCCTCACCACTAAGTCATGCGCCTCCACTATATATATATATATATATATATATATATATATATCCATATATATATAAATTGCACGTAAGTGTATAAACAGGAGACACAACTATTACAGGCACTTCCCCCCCCCCCCACACACAGTAACTAAACATAGACACACATAGAGGTATACGCATGCGCAAATAAAGACACATGCAATAGGAATACAAAATAAAAATGGCTGACCGTTAGTAAGGAGAGACACACAAATAAGAAAGAAGAAAGCAAAGGACCACTGATGAGGTCACAGGAGTGTGACGAAAGAACTCTAGCCGAAATAAGATTAAAATTAATGCAAAAAATAAATAAAGCTGAAACAAATTAACACCAAATACATAGTGCGTGTGTTTTTATTGGCTAAAGTGGCAAGATGACCATTTCTAAATACAATAACATATATATATATATACATATATACACACATATACATATATATATATATTGCGGTTCACCTGTCGCGGTTTGTTATTTAAGTTTGCGTCGAATCCTCTGTGGTGTTGCTTTGCATCTATAATACGATAGATACATACAAATTATAAAAATAAAAAAAAAATTACAGTACAGTACTGCTTCTACTTCGCAGATTTTTACCTATCGTGTGGGAGTGGTTGGAACGTAACACTCTCGATAATCGAGAGATTACCGTATGTTCATGTGTGTACATACACATACACCAATATATATTTATATGTCTGTATGAATGTATGTATGTATGCATGTTGGTGGATGTGGATATGTATGTATGTATGTGTGTATGTGTGTATATGATACTGCTGTCGGTCGAACAAGATTGTGTTGGCCTATGATAAAAGTTGCTCCAATTAGTAAACAGTGAGGCTAATTAACTACCATAACACACCACACTTTGGCTTCCATGTGTACCACACCAGCACCTCCATCGTTATCCTTTTCCTCATCCTCCTCTTTTTCCTCATCATCATCATTCTTATCATCGCGTCCACTCTCACCCTTATTTTTCGTATATCATCTTTCACCATAGCCCCGCAGCTGATTAAAACGCAGTGGTCACACAAATTAAAACTGAAGTATACCTCATAAAATGTCATAAGACATTAATCTTAAGAAATGTTCATAACAAAAGTCCGCATTGCTGTAACCTCTTCCACATTAGTTTTCTGTATAACACACACGGACACACACACAAAGACAGCTTCTGTGTGCATTCAAAATTAAATTATTGGACATACGGGACATTTGCAAGGAATATAAAATGTATGTTTAAGACCAAAATAAAATTTCAACCATATCCTTCAAGAGCAATTATTATTAAAATGGCTGGCTCTCTTGCTCGACCAAACATTTTGAAAAAAGAAAGAATAATAATATAAAAAATAATTTATTAGCTTCGTTTTGTTTTGAGAGGAGAAATTGAGATTTTAGTGTAATTGTTTATCGGTAAAGAATTTTATGACGAATATTTCATGTAATATTTTTTTATTTATTTTACCTTGGACAAAATATCGCGCGTTATTTGCTCCGGCTCTCATTGTCCTGAGTGTAAAATTTGTCGAGATCAATATTACGTTTCCTCCTTTTCGGGTCGATAATACAACGTAACAGTCAAGGTCTAGGTTTGGAGATACCCAGTATCACCCTCTATCACCCAAAATTATTATCCGTGTGCCTAAATCAGATCAAACATTATTAGTATTCTTAAGATTGCTCAGTTGGTAGAATCGTAAGTGTCCGGAAAATGCTTTACGTTTGAACTGAAATCCCACCGAGGTCAAATATAATTTTGGCTGCGTGGTAAGTAGCTTGCCTACGAACCACATGGTTCGTGGTTCAGTCCCACTGCGTGGCACCTTGGGCAAGTGTCTTCTACTAATAGCCTCGCTACAGTTGGAGTTGAACTGTTTGTTTTGTTCAAAGAAACGTTGGCGTTTCTCATACTGGCAGATCCTTTGTGCTTTGGCAAGGATATCTTGCTTTAGCTTTTCTTTTACCTCAGGTAAATCTTTTTCTGTGATGTTGTATTTGCACAGTATTTTTGTTTTCTTTTTGTTGCTTAGTAACATTGATTGTCTTCTACTACTACTACTACTACTACTACTACAACTACTACTACTACTACTACTACTCATTATTATTATTATTAGTAGTAGTAGTAGTATTACTACAACTACTACTACTAATACTACCACTACTACTAGCACCATGATCCGGCAACACCGGGTCATAGTGATAGTGCATGCATATATAGCTGCGTGCGTGCGCACATACACGCGAGTACTGTCCAAATCTCCGCCCAATCATATGTAGCTAGCTGGCATTCAATTGGAGTATCAAGTTTCGGGAATTTTGATTGGGTTTTGGATAGAAAATTCACAAAAAGTCAATTCTATTGATTTTTTAATGGCTTTGCGGGGTGACTGGGGAAATTTAAAGATGTGCACCATCACCCTTGGACGGTTTTGAATTACCATAGAAACTGTGATCCCTCTAACTGAAAAATTGTGGATTTGTATAAAGAACACGCACACACACACACACACAGACATTTTGCCGTTTATATATACAGATTATTCAGAGAGCGTCGGATAAGGGAATCGCGCCATTTGTCAAGCGTTGTGTGTGTATGGTGGGGAGGAACATACACGATAACAAACATACATATATACGACGGGCACTCACACAGTTGCTCTCTGCCAAATTCGCTCAGAATTCTTTGGTTGGCACTGGGCTATAATAGAACACACCTGCGTTAGGTGCCGCGCAGTAGGGACAGAACCCAAAGCGATTTTGTTGTAAAACGATCTCCTTAGCCTCACAACCATGAAAATTTATTAATTCCTTATTCAGATACAGAGTCATAAATTTTAGATGGGGAGAACATTCGAATATATCGCCCCCACTACCAGGCTGGCATTTTATAGCATCAACTTCGGAAAGATTAAAAGTAATGTTGACCTCGGAGAGATTTTAACGCAGAATAAAGCACTATAAGAGTGTATAGCAATCATTTTCTTCGACATTGTTACGTGTCTACCAATCTATATTTCATGCATATAGTTTAGAATTTCGTCTTCATATTCTTTACACTCTCCACTATATTTTATTAAACCGACTTGATAAAACATCTCAAATCGGTTTCATATGCATACAATTCCAAAGTAATCCACAAATATACGTCTGTCACGTTTCATATAAATTCTTATGAATTGCAAATAGATTATGCACAAACACAATTTCTGTGGAAAAGATGTAGCAGATTGAATCGAATTTAGCTATGTTACGTGTACCTATGCGTTAAGATAGATATATTGGAGTGAAAAAAAATACAAAGCAAAAATAAATAAAAAACACATTAATTTGTTGTATGAGTAGAATGAAAGTTACCTATAGATGCAAAAGAAGCATCTATAGGTAATAAGTTTGCTTCGTAACCACATCGTTCCGGGTTCAGTCCCACTACGTAACATGTTGGACAAGTGTCTTCTAATATAGCTTCGAGCTTTCTTATGAGTGGATTTGGTAGACGGAAAGTGAAAATAGTCTGTTGTACATAAATGTATATACATATATATGTGTGTTTGTATGAAGTATGTGAGTGTGTATGTGAGCGTGTGTTTATGTGTTTGTGTGTTTGCTTTCCCACCCACTGCTCGGCAACAAGCGCTGGCGTGCTTAAGTCTCCATAAATTAACGATTCGGTAGAACAGGCCTACAGGATAAGTATCAGGCGTTCAAATAATAATAATAATAATAAGTCTTTCTACTATAGGCACAAGACCTGAAATTCGTGGGGAAGGGTCTAGTGGATTATATTGACACCAGAACTCAACTGGTACTTGTTTCATCAATACCAAAAGGATGAAAGGCGAAGTCGACCTCGGCGGAATTTGAACTTGAACGTAGCAGCGTTTCAACTCTATGACTATTTATGTGTGTATGTAAAAGGGAGATATGCGAATGTATGTGTGTGTGTGTGTGTGTGTGCTGAAAAGATATATCACACGGCATTTCAACTCTGAGTATATGTGTGTATGTGTGTGCATATACTAGGGAAATATGTGAATGTTTGCATGTGTGGTTATAATATACCTTATTTTGTACCTTATTTATATATAAAATAGTACAATCAGCCGTCATTTTTGACGGCACAGGATCAGCTAGTAAGCATAATGATGATAATAATAATATGGTTCTCATGGCTTCTGATCTTAACTGATTGGAAGTGTTATCATGTACGTTGTTTTGTCTTCATATAAAAGATGGACTACAGCAAATATTCTGCTCAATACCATAGATTTCCTTGTCAGCTGTGGTAAGTAGCTTGCTTACCAATCATATCCTTAAGATTGCTCAATTGGTAGAATCGAAAGTATCTGAAAAATGCTTTACGTTTCAGCTGAAATCCCACCGAGGGTCAAATTAAATTTTGGCTGTGTGGTAAGTAGCTTGCTTACCAACCACATGGTTCCGGGTTCAGTCCCACTGCGTGGCACCTTGGGTATGTGTCTTCTACTGTAGCCTGGGGCCGACCAAAGCCTTTTTAGTGGATTTGGTAGACGGAAACTGGGGGAAGCCCCTCGTATATATGTGTATATATATATATATATATCTGTGTGTGTGTGTGTGTTTGTGTGTCTGTGTCCCCCCAACATCGCTTGACAACTGATGGTGGTGTGTTTATGTCCCTGTAACTTAGCGGTTCGGCAAAAGTGAACGATAGAATACGTACTAGGCTTACAAAGAATAAGTCCTAGGATCGATTTGCTCAACTAAAGGCGGTGCTCCAGCTTGGACGCAGTCAACTGACTGAAACAAGTAAAAGAGTAAAGTGTATATTCTGTTCTACATTTTACAGAAAAGTTTTTTCTCAGTGTGGGATTTTGTGCAGTCGGGTCATTGTGCAGTTATGTGCATTTCTCTATATCCTGTCTTACACACGAGACTTCTGACCTTACCTATTTCGTCTCCTTTTATCTTTGATGGAACCGACGAATGAGCAAAGGCATTCTAGCCAAAAACATCTGATCATATTTCTTTTATCCACTCGTGTTTAAATGAAGTGCAGGTAACGCGGAACTTAGGCTGCTATTTTTATCTCATCCCTTTGGTCAGCGTTTATACGCATTGATTCTTGATATAAGCTGTACTGCCGTCTTGATGATTATTATGAAGAAAAATATCTTTAATAAATAGAGAAATCATAATCGAAATGTTATAAGTATATCTCTGGATTGCATTTCCCAACATATCCAATAAGATTAAAGAGATTACTGCAAGATAGATCTTATAAACTTCGATGTTGTTATTTTGTTTTCTTCCTATGTATCCACTCAATCATGCTGAAAACATTTCCGAAGGTGATAGATGACTGTTTAATAGACTGAAACAAGTAAACAAATACTCGTTTAAAAATAAAAATATATAGTACCATCAGCACTTTTCATTCTCTTATGTATATGATGTTCAAAAATACTTTTTTAAAGAAACCATTATTGTAAGATTAGCCCCAGTTTATGAAGCATAATGATATATAGGAGTGATATATACAGGAGTGGCTGTGTAGTAAGTAGCTTGCCTATCAACCACATGGTTCCGGGTTCAGTCCCACTGCGTGGCATCTTGGGCGAGTGTCTTCTGCTATAGCCCCGGGCCGACCAATGCCATGTGAGTGGATTTGGTAGACGGAAACTGAAAGAAGCCTGTCGTATATATGTATATATATGTATGTGTATGTATATGTTTGTGTGTCTGTGTTTGTCCCCCTAGCATTGCTTGACAACCGATGCTGGTGTGTTTACGTCCCCGTTACTTAGCGGTTCGGCAAAACAGACCGATAGAATAAGTACTGGGCTTACAAAAAGAATAAGTCCCGGGGTCGATTTGCTCGACTAAAGGCGGTGCTCCAGCATGGCCGCAGAAAATGACTGAAACAAGTAAAAATGAGTAAAGAGTATATATATATATATATAGAAAGGTACACGCACACATATATACATATATTTACATACACACACATAATCCTTTTGTTCGCCTGACCTACTTTAGGGAGTAAAACTTTAGAAATGCAAAATATTAAATCCAATTCTTCCTCCTTCTTATTTCTTTATTGACCACAAGGGGCTAAACATAGAGGGGACAAACAAAGACAGACAAAGGGATTAAGTTGATTACATCGACCCCAGTGCGTAACTGGTACTTAATTTATAACCCCGAAAAGATGAAAGGTAAAGTCGACCTCGGCGGAATTTGAACTCAGAACGTAACGGCAGACGAAATACGGCTAAGCATTTCGCCCGGCGTGCTAACGATTCTGCCAGCTCGCGGTCTTTATTCTTCCTCCCTCTATCGGCACTTTTGCAAAAGCACATGTCTCTTTTTTCACTCGGTATTTGCCAGAGTTAACATTCCTATTCTGCTTTCTCTTGGTACTTGGCAGATATAAATCCCAGTTCTTGCCTGTAACTAAGCAAACTATTGTTTATTTCTTCAGATTTTTTAAGGGAGCAATCCTTACCTTATTTCCTTAGTGCTCTCACTCTGTCTTTGTATTTCTCTCCTTCTCTTTACTCATGGCAGTCACTGAGGTAACACATAACTTACTACTCGTCAACACAGCAAGGTAAATTTATTTACACCCTGCTTCTCCCATTTTCTTCCGGCCACATCGCGGTAAACATCAAATCACCGCATCAACCTACACGGATAACAACAGAACTTCTAATATTTATTCAACAAGTCTAAAAACTTGTTTTATATTGTAACAGTAAACGAGAGCCATTTTAACTGTCAATTATTTCTTGTCATATAACGCCTGTTATTAACATTGATTTTATATTTTGTCACAAGGCCAGCAATTTTGTGGGGAGATGCTGAGTTGATACAATTAGCCCCAGTTCTCAACTATTACTTATGTTATCGACCTCGAAAGGATGAAAGACAAATTCGACCCCGAGGGCATTTGAACCAAAAACGTATCACAGACGAAACGCCGCTAAGCATTTTGCCCCTCGTACTAACGATTCAACCAGCTAACCACCTAAAATTGGTAATTCATATTAGGTTCAAATTTTGGCACAAGGCCCGCAATTTCGAGAGAGGGTGTAAGTCGATTACGTCAACTCCAGTATACCTTATTTCCTTAGTACTGATTTTTTAAGGGAGCAATCCGTACCTTATTTCCTTAGAGCTGTCACTCTCAGTCTCTTTCTCTGTCTCTGCATCTCTCTCTCCCTCTTTTTTTTCTGAGGTAACACATAACTTGTTATCCGTCAATCCAATGAGGTAAATTGGTTTACACCCTGCCTCTCTCATTTTTTTCCGGTCACATAGCGGTAAATATGAAATGACCGCATGAACCTACAAGAATAACAACAGAACTTCTAATATTTATTCAACAAGTCGAAAAAGTGTTTAGGGCCATATTATTTCTTATCATTTATACCAACCACCGTTACTTTAACACAGCACAATATCCCTTACATACTGAAGACTACGAATCGAACACCTAGCGATTCTAACCAACATAAAGAACCACACGCACACAAGCTCATATACATTTATACATATATATATATATATATATATATATATATATATATATATATGTGTATATATATGTCTGCCTGTATGTGTGTGTGTTCATATATAGAAAGTGTGAAAATAGCAAATATGTTAGCCATTCCTATTCTGTGGCTTATTTTTACGTGCAATATTGACTGAACTGCCGCCAAATCAAAGTAGTCTATATTGGTGCTTATCTTCTTTGAAAACGTCACATCAATATAGGTATGGCAACACAATTTACATTGATCTTGCTATATTTTAGCTGTCACTAAGTGCTGAATATTCTAATCCACTAAGTAGCTCTCCTATATATATATATAATATATTTTATATATGTTGAGAAGTTGGACAACATAATAAACAGTGCCATACGGATACTATAATCTACAGAGCACAGAGTTTAGACATTCTGTTGTTGTTGATGTTCTTGTTTTGACCCAATTCAACAGAATTAGTAAGAAAAAGACCTACCTAGGATCAGTCCGTAATTTCATACATCTATAATGAAAATTGTAGTGGGTGTTGGGTGAGATTTGGTGGTATTTTGGCTGTTGTTTCTAGTGTGTTGTATGTTCATCCATATGGAGACTTCTTTATTGTAACCACTATACCAATAACAGCGTCAAGGTGCACATCAAGGTTTGCTTTGTTGGAATTCTTTATCCCCGGGGCAGACCTGATTAAACGGAACCATAATTAATCGCAGTCAAACCATATGTCAACTTTTTCTGATGTATTTGCAATCCAGGATAACTTTGTTAAATTGCTTATAAGATGGTGGAATCTAATTTAAGGGGAATTTTGCAGTTATTTCTAGCTGGTAAAGCGATAGTATAGTAGTTGTGAGTGGCATAAATATAAAAATTTCATTCCGGGTGAAATATATAGATTTGTTACTCTTTGCTCTTTACTCTTTACTCTTTTAATTCTTTCAGTCATTTGACTGTGGCCATGCTGGAGCACCATCTTCAGATGACCAAATCGACACCAGGACTTATTCGTTGTAAGACTAATACTTATTCTATGGGTCTCTTTTACCGAACCGCTAAGTAACGGGGACGTAAACACAGCCAGCATTGGTTGTCAAGCGATGTTGGGGGCGAAACACAGGCACCAAACATATACACATATACACACACATATATATATACATAAATACGACGGGCTTCTTTCAGTATCCGTCTACCAAATCTATTCTCAAAGCTTTGGTCAGCCCGAGGCTATAGCAGAAGGTGCCATGCAGTAGGACGGAACCCGGAACCATGTGGTTTGTAAGCAAGCTACTACCCATACAGCCACTCCTACGGCTGTTATTAACATTGATTTTATAGTTTGTCACAAGGCCAGCAATTTCGTGGGGAGAAGCTAAGTCGATACAATTGGCCCAGTTCTCACTAATACTTATTTTATCGACCTCGAAAGGATGAAAGGCAAACTCGATCCCGGGGGCATTTGAACCAAGAACGTATCACAGACGAAATGCCGCTAAGCATTTTGACCCTCGTGCTAACAATTCTGCCAACTAACCACCTCAAATTTGTCATTCATATTAGGTTCAAATTTTGGTTCAAGGCCCGCAATTTCGAGGGACCTTTTAAATCAATTACATCAACCCCAGTTTTTGACTGGTACTTATTTTATCAATCCCGAAAGGATAAAAGACAAAGTTGACCCCGGTGGCATTTGAACTCAGAACTCAGAACTTAATAAATGCCGCTAAGTATTTTGTCTAAAGCGATAATGGTACTGCCAGTTCGCCAGCTTAGGCTTGTTATTAATGTTGTTGTCGATGAGTAGCCCCTGATTAAATATGATTGATCAGATTTATGTTTACAGAGTTTCTGGATTTCACTATTAGGTCCTTGATTAGACATACTGCAATTCCATCTATAATGAAATTTTATTCTTGCATGTGGCAATATTGATGTAATTATATAGCCGTTCTTCTTGCTGTTATTCTGGTGCACCATAAATTTGCATCAATTCTATCACAAACTACAACAGGCATCCGATGTAGAGGAACAACAGATGTCTTTGTTGTATCATGTACAGTTTTCCATACTCCACTCTGATGACCACTAGAATGTTCAGAGTACAGATTTACAATACTGAGAAAGCTTCAAGAAATATGTAAACTTCCTAAAATTTTGTATTACCGTCTCATAAAGACGAGGCCCTTGTGATAACATAATTCTAGATAAACTATGTATGAAAAGCATGGAATAATTATGACCACGCGCTTTTGATTAAAGTTCTGCGCGATAAAAGCATAGGTAGATCTAAATAAGGATACAACAGACATAAAAGGGTTAAACATCTGTAAAGTAAAACATCAGTGGAACTACGAGTAACAAGTCATACGATAAACATGTATGTCAGAAAATGTATTGTTGCCGTCCACTGGGCATATATGTGGTATATATGATGCATTAGATCTAATTATATCACTTTGAACCGATTATTGTTTATTTGTTAAATGCCACACCTTGTAATTTTTTGTTAAATCGTGTGTCTTCAAAACTGCTCTTTTTATATTCGATTTGACAGCAGCTTTTCCCAATGTAGATTTCGATTGAAATCAAGTATATACAGTATAGGGAGAGTTTACGAAAAAAAAACCCCAAAAGACGAAGACAAGTGGTGTACAAAACAAACAGATGTATTAGTATAACGCTCAGGAATAGAAAAAAAAATTATTTTACGTTTCGAGCCTACGCTCTTCTACAGAAAGGGACACAGAAAAAACAAGGAGAGAAAAATATATATAGTATACACGAGTGTATACAGCATATGAATGACTAAGTAACCAGGGATCAAATAAATAGTATATACAGCTTTCCTAAACGTAACACTTATGTGTTTGAAATATTTTTGTATCGATCCACTAAAGCAGGACTGCTTGCTTCTGGCTGCCTGATCGGAGTTTGATCCCTAAATGTTACAGTCAAGCTGTAAGTGGATCTACCTTTGAAATCAATCTATCAAACCATCATCTTTCGCTCTTTTGTTATACTCTCATTCATCTTGCTTCAGCACAATGAACGTGAGAGACAGTGAGGGAGGTTTCCATACAGGAAACCGTCTATGATATAATGAGAAAAAGAAGACCTCAAAGTTGGAATATACATTTGCAGTCTACTCAGTCATTGAGACGATTTAATTTTAGTAACTAGCAATCAAGTTAGTGAACCAAAATGTCCGGAATGAAGGAATTATTCAATGTAGCAGAAGGAATTTCTTATTCTATTTAGTTTCTTTTGAATTGTTGAAAGAATTTATTTCTAGCCATTTATTCTGTTTTGTCTGTAAAAGTTGCAATTAATTAAATAACTTTGGTCTTTGCAGTCAAATGGTACAGAAATTTACTTCATTTCATTTCTTTGACAGAATATTTTCATCGGAGGCACCATAATTCACCATGTTTCGGCCACATTATCAATACAAACTGAAATTGGTTTTGAACTACAAACATTCTACGAAGTTGTTATGCTAACTCTCACACACTAAGGGTATCTCTAGAGGCATATGTCTCCATAGTTCGGAGATCAGAGAGTCTCT
>NC_042999.1:20502264-20514764 GCF_006345805.1 Octopus sinensis
CCCAGGACGTATTCTCTATAGGCCTAGTACTTATTCTATCGGTCTCTTTTTGCTGAACCGCTAGGTTACGGGGACGTAAACACACCAGCATCGGTTGTCAAGTGATGTTGGGGGTGACAAACACAGACACACACACATACACACAGACACACACACACATATATATATATATATATATATACATGCATACATATATGCGACTGGCTTCTTTCAGCTTCCGTCTACCAAATCCACTCATAAAGCTTTGGTCGGCCCGAGGCTATAGTAGATGACACTTGCCCATGGTGCCACGCATTGGGACTGAACCCGGAACCATGTGGCTGGTAAGCAAGCTACTTACCACACAGCCACTCCTAATATATATATATTTTTATATGTTATTAAAATTAATGTAACATACAGGTGTACGAACAACAACCGAGTGTACTAGTTTGACGCTCGGGAAAAATGAAAATGTCTTTTACTTTTCGAGCCTGCGCTCTTCAACAGAAAGGGATAAGTGAAAATAAACACAGAAATAATGTGTGTGTGTATGTGTGTGTGTGTGTGTGTGTGTGTGTGTGGTGTGTGTGTGTGTTTGTATGTGTGTGCATATACATACGACGGCCTTCAGCGGACTTCTTTCAGTTTACATCTACCAAATCCACTCACAAGGCCTTGGTCGCCCCGAGGCTATAGTAAAAGACACTTGCCCAAGTTGTCACGCAGTGAGACTGAACGTGGAACCATGTGGTTGGGAAGTAAGGGTTCTTAACACACATCCACTGCTATATAACATCTATAATAGTTTTCTAAAGTGCTTGATGTTGACAGGACTTTGAACTGGTAAGAAGTAGGAAGTACGGTTTTGAAGAAAACCACTTTAGACAAACCTCATTTGTCTCTCACTTTCTCTCTCCCTTTCAGTGTGTGTGTGTGTGTGTGTGTATATATATTTGTCTGTCTTTCACCCTGTGTGTGTGTTTGTATGCCCTAGTACGCTAAATTCTAATCAGAGCGGAACAAGAGCCAAATGTTCGTAGTACGCCATTCTACCTACCGCTCTATGATTTCTACACAGGAATGGCGATTACCTTAAAATGAATAATAGGACCGTGCACGTATTGGGGGTAGTGTTTGGTTCAGCTGTTTTGTATAATGGTTTAATGAGGTGGAGAGAGATCTGTGTAGGTCTTCTAGTTCTCTGTAACCAGTGATTTTATGAAGGTCATTGTCCCTCTACAATACATGCATGTTGCCATCGGGTAAAAATCCTACGTAGGGGAAAATTTCGGGAGTGACATAATGTGGAGAAGACCTGGATATGTAGTTATGACAGGGTCTATATATTGGGCATTAATGATACACGAGTAGAAATAACAGTAGTGATGTGTGACGCGGTGGAACTAAGTAAAAGTAATTTGAGGGCATGAGTTCTGAGGAGCTCAGGTCGGTGTTGTAGCGATAGAAAGAGAGGTACAACATGCTTGAGAGTACTAGCAACCATGACCATCCAGTCATTTCAGTGATCCATAATTATGTGTGATGTAGCAAGAATGTGTGCGTGATACTAACGTATCCCAACCGCGGTAGTTGCGTTCCGTTCAGCAACGCAACGCACTTAATCATTTTAAATTTGATTTAAATTAATTAGACACAGATATAATTGCAATACTTTCGGTGGTGGTGGTGGTGGTAGTAGTAGTAGTAGTAGTAGTAGTAGTAGTAGCAGCAGCAGAAGCAGCAGCAGTAGTAGTAGTAGTAGTAGTAGTAGTAGTAGTAGTAGTAGTAGTAATAGTATCAGCAGCAGTAGTGGTAGTAGTTGTAGTTTCTAACATCTTTACGTAGTATTATATTAATTTAAGCGATAGGTAATTAACTTTTAAATGGAAAAGTCTACCTAGGCAGTAGAGAAATATGCAACTTTTGTGGATTGACGGAACTGAAATTCTATCTGTCATTTATAATAAATACCAACTTTTTCTTCTCGACACAGCGCCATCTTATTGTTGATAGGATTTAATTGAAATCACACAGACATTCGCAGTTAAGAATTATTGCATGTATATAAATGTATGTAAGTATATAAGTATGTATGTATAGTCTAAAAAGTAAGTACTACCAGCAATGCCGACAAACATTAATACAGTATAGAAATATTTATCCAGTTAAGTAAATGCCATTCTTATCTACGAGTGGCTTTCTCCGTGAATACTGGTCTATTCAGAGAACTATTTAAAGAAATCGTTTGGTATTGATACGACTTACAAATTAATGGCTTCCACTATTAGATTTAGTATATCTTTTTATTTTTCTCTCTAGGATATCACCAAAACAATGACAACTAATAAGGTGTTTGTATCTGTGTGTGCATTTATATATATTTATATATTGTACACTAGTCCTATGTTAATAGGCGTATATCGTGCGGAAGATATGTATACGTATATATAATTCTGTTTAACTTTTTCAAATTACTTTCCAGTAGAGAAAGAGCCAGTCTAGCATAGAGAAACAAGGCACTTCCATAGAAATTTAGACAAGATAAAGTAAGCTGACATGGTTTAGTCTTTGAAATACCTCTTCAAATAAGAAAGAGCCGGTTTCTAACCCAGAAACACAGATATCTCAATGGAATTTTGACATCAGCTACCATGCAGTTAAGTATGTTGTGTATGTGTCTGCATGTATCATTTCATGCATTGATTACGTGTATGAATCTCTATCATTACGTCATTACAGTGTCATATAGAATGCTATGCGATATTTTTTCCCGCTCACTACATTCAAATCTCATCGAAGTATGATTTATTGTTATGGACGATTGATGAAATTGTTACCGCGTCGATAACGGTGCCTTGCGGTACCTATCTCTGCTTTTGACGCTATAAGTTTTTATTCTCTTTAGGTATAGGCATCACAAGGCGGCGAGCTGGCAGAAACGCTAGCACGCCGGACGAAATGCGTAGCGGTATTTCGTCTGCCGTTACGTTCTGAGTTCAAATTCCGCCGAGGTCGACTTTGCCTTTCATCCTTTCGGGGTCGATAATTTAAGTACCAGTTACGCACTGGGGTCGATGTAATCGACTTAATCCCTTTGTCTATCCTTGTTTGTCCCCTCTGTGTTTAGCCCCTTGTGGGTAGTAAAGAAATATTTATGGGCATCCTGTCCTGCCATGTAATTTGATCGTAAAAGACCCAATATATGAACGTGGATTGGGTTCTTCTGCATATTGAAGTCTACTCTGAAAGAAATGGTAACAGGTTTCAAACAAGCGAATCCTCTCTTCATAAACCGAAGGTTTTATGTCGAGAATAACAGGAAAGTGACAAGTAAAATAAAGGAGAAGTTGGGATGTTGTCCGTGGATAAATACGATTACAATCTCTACAAATTCATCCATCAATCCCAGAGCTGTAGTGCTATATCGAATCTATAAAATATATACTTCTGAAGTGAAATTCTTAATCATATGACCGGACATGCACTAGTGGTTTGATTTTTGCTCTGTATTATATTCTTTCTCTGATAATATTCTTTTTAATATTATCTTAATTTTATAAGCTGGTGTATTGGCAGAATTGTTAATGCTCCACGCAAAATGCTTAGCAGCATGTCCTCCCTCCTCACGTTCTGAGTTCAAATTCTGCCCAGCTCGACTTTGTCTTTCATCCTTTCAGGGTCGATAAAATATGTACCAATTGAGCACTGGGGGGTCGATGTAATCGACTTACCCTTCCCCTTGAAATTTCTGGCCTTGTGCCAAAAGCAGAAACCAATATTATTTTTAACACTAGTGTTAGATGATTTTAGGTTTATAACGGTATGTCATAAATGAATTTGATTAGCAGCCAGGATGTGTTACGCTGATTGGTATATACATTAACTGAAGCACATGCAAAAAATATGAATGTACCACAGCAAACATGAACCTCTAGAAGTGTGATATTCTATATTCCCTTACCGGTTTTCATAAATATATTGCTTTTGTGAAACTTTGGGTTTTGGCATTTGTTTTTCACAAAGAGAAAGAAAAAAGAAACACCTGTCAATATGACTACCACTTACAACATTGGCAACAAACCTTTGTTCACAACGTATTTTAAATAACAAGCAGGAACGGTGTTACTGAATCTTTGTTATTATTCAAAAATATATTCAGATAACACCCTACGACATAAAAAGGCCAGGATACGTTGGACAGCGGTTGTTAATGCTTTTGAACTGAAATTGTTATCATAAGTCCCGTATCAGAAGGCAAGTTCAAAGGAAGTCACATTAAAATCAAAAACGATTATTGGCAAAGAAAAATAGTTCTTACTATTCTTGGATTTTGCGCTGTCTTTTTTCAATAAAATCTATATGACAGCTAAAAGCTCTATGTGGACATGTGTGAATTTTGTTATATCTAAATATGTGATAGGTTGTCTGTGAAATTATGTATTTTACGTATATGTAAATATATAACACCTTATGTATATGTATATGTATATGTGTATAAGTGTGAGTGGGTGAGCGTGTACATATTGATTAAGTCATAGGCCTTAGTGGCACTGATGTTCTCAAATCGTCGTGAATCTCTCATGCACATAAACGCTTACACTCACATGCACACATAAGTACATACACAGATATCCATACACAGATATACACACATGCACACAGTCGTTGGCACACACATACACACAAACACACATGCACAAAACACCCCCCCCCACTCAACATGTACAAACGTCAAATCTGTATCACACCAAGATATGCAAAGCAGTAACTATAATCACCCACACATATTGCTGTTTCGCTTACATACACTGCACGTAGCTTTAATAACTTTTTTCCATCTCAGTAGCATTCCTTCATCAAACGTCCACAGCAACTGTACATACAATATCTCGTGACCACTGCTGAATCAAAGCCAAATACCATATTTTCTCAGTGCACAGAACTTACATTTAGCTCTATGGTACACGAAAATCTGTAAGATATTGGTGTACCGTCCATTTTATGCAAAATATTCTTCTAAGCAATTGTGCTTAGTCAATGACCAATCAGAAAATTCAAGCTTCTTTCATCAGTGGTTCGATTACAACTGCGCCACAGTAGTACAAACTACGCCTAGGGCCGAAAACATTAGAGAAAATGTCCCCATCTATATGGACTGGAGATTTTTGACTTGTAATTTTGAGATCTTTGACTTCTAATTTCAGTTTCTGCATTATAATCACATGAAAAGCTATCTACTCATTGTTTTTCTCAGGGCAAAACTTTCAATGTCGGTAACTTCAAAGGCCTAAGGGTATGACGATCGACACCAAATTTACAGAATGGTTTGGTTCATGACTTATCAACAAAATTTCCTCCGTAAGTTGAGTTATTGCGAAGTAATCTTATACATTTGTCCTTTACTTTGCTTTCGTATCTCGAGTACATTTATTGGACAAAATATTTCTCCTCACATACAAAAGCACGCATAAATGCCATGTGAGAAAACATAATCCCTGATTTAAACCATAAGAGAAATGTGAGTAAAAGATCTGTTCACAAAGTAGGTATTTTTCAAGTCATCATCATCATCATCATCATCATCACCATCACCACCACCACCACCATCACCATCACCATCATCACAACCATCACCATCACCATCATCACCATCATCACCATCATCACCATCACCATCATCACCATCATCACCATCACCATCATCACCCTCACCATCACCATCATCACCATCACCATCATCACCACCACCACCATCATCACCATCATCACAACCATCACCATCACCACCATCACAATCATCATCATCATCACCATCACCATCATCACCCTCACCATCACCATCATCACCATCACCATCATCACCACCACCACCACCATCATCACCATCATCACCACTATCACCATCACCACCATCACCACCACCATCACCACCATCGCCACCACCATCACCACCATCACAATCATCATCATCATCATCATCATCATCATCATCATCGTCGTAGTCTTATGATCAGTTTTCTCCCTGTTCTATTTACATGTACACCTAAGAATTCAAAAGTTCTCTATGGCCAACCTCAAATAGTACCCAGGTATCTGCTAATAATTTATCTGATGTCAAATAATGCAATGTCATTATGTAACTTCGGAAAACACTTTTATTTCAACAAGTGTAACACAAAAGAATTTTGCCCGACAAATATTTTACCTGTACAATGCCTATGTATAATTGCATCTGTTATGTCTGATATTCAGGTTTTCTTGCATCTGTTATGTGTAATATACAGGTTTGCTTGCATTTTTATTGCGTAATATACATGTGTTTGCGTCTGTTATGTGAAATATACATCAGTGTTTGCATCTGCTATGTGAAATATACACCTGTGTTTGCATCTGTGATGTGTAATATACATGTGTTTTTGCATCTTTTTATTTGTAATACAGATGTGAATTTGCATCTGTTATGTGTAATGCACATGTGTATTTGCATCTTTTTATTTGTAAAATATATGTGAATTTGTATCTGTTATTTGTAATACACATGTGTTTGCATCTGTCATTTGTAATATACATGTGTTTGCATCTGTTATGTGTAATATAAATGTGTATTTGCATCTGTTATACGTAATATACATGTGCGTTTGTCTATGTTATGTGTAATGTACGTGTGTTTGCTTCTTTTATGTTTAATATATATGTCTGCATCTATTAAGTGTAATATACATATGTGTTTGCATCTGTTATATGTAATATACGTGTGTGTTTGCATCTGTTATGTGTAATATACATGAGTGTTTGCATCTGTGCGTTGTTTTTACATCATATATATCGTTCTTACTGATATCATTCATGGCAGTTACATACCTAACATAAATTATGAATATTATTGCCTGAGTTTCGGCAATAGAAATACAAGTGCTATACATGTATATAATATCTATAATAGATTTCTCACTGCATGTGGGTAGACTGTGAGAAGTATAGACGAGCAGGTGTCTGTTGCCTGTCCTCGCAGAATCTTATTTTCTCTGTAAATTGTTTTAATATAACGTGGCTGTATCAGAATTTATATTCTATAGTGTTTCTTTATATATTGGCCAATGACTGCAATACAAATTTATTTATTTATGTTCAATTTAGTAGTTTTAAATATGCTCCCATCTTCATTACTGCTATCGTTCTTATACACTGCTCGGGTAGCAGCTGTTGTTATCGCTTTTACCAATTCACTATCATTCTTCCTGTAATCATTATCAGCATCATTTTTCGCCAGTAGTAGGAACAAACACAGCTGCAATATAATCAGCTCCAGATTTTGCTATGCTTGCATGGTTTAAATCAGCATCGAAATTAGTTGTTTTAATTCCATTTTTTTTTCTCTTTTCCTATAGACCGATAGAAGATAAATTAGGATAGCAGAATGTAGATAGCGCTATTAGCAAGAATCCGAGTGCTGTATATTTATCCATGGCATGGTAGAAGTAGAAGCATAAATTTACCATATTAGATAAACCCTAATTGCTTGGCTTTCAGGGGAAATAAATAACTTTCACTTTCAACATAACTTGATTCATCGCTGTTCTCTTGAAATTACGAGCTAATTTGAAATTATTATAAGAAACCGCATATTTTCTCCTTCGACTTACCTGGCTTTTGATAAGGCAGTCCTAGTGGAGTCTGGATGAGCAAGTAGATATCTGGCACATTCTTGGATAGCTGATGAATTCTTTATAAGCTGGAAGGGATTTGCAGGTAAATCTATAATAATAACTCAAGCTCTAAGATAGCATTATTATTTGGATGATGATGGGAAATTGGAAAATCATGATGGTGATGATGATGATGACGATCGTTACCGTTATGGCCACTATTTTTATCACCATTATCACCATAATCGTAACGATCATCACGGTGATCGTTAGTATGAACAGCAGGCTTCATACATATCTAATATTCTACTGGTTACCTAGGACATCACTGCGGCTGCAACTTATATGATCATCGCCATAACCAGCAACACCAATCTGGTTACTACAGTCTTTCATCATCATTAACAGCAGCGTTTGAGTTTAGGAGGAGTGGAAGGAGGAGAAGAAAAGCAATAATAATAAGGATAAGTAAATGATCTTGAAGAAGAGAAGAAATAGACGAAGCTTGGAGCAAAAAACAAGGAGAGCAGAGGAAGAAGAGAAAGCAAAAGCAGAAACAGCAACAACGTGTAACAGTAGCAGCTGCAGAAAAAGGAGGAGAAGAAGAAGAAGAAGAAGAAGAAGAAGAAGAAGAAAGAAAGAGGAGGAAAGGGAGAAGAGGAAGAAGTAGAAGATGAAGAAGAAGGAGAAGGAGAATAAGAAAGAAGGAGGAGGAGAGAAGAAGGAGGAGGAGGAGAGGAAGGAGAAGGAGGAAGAGGGGAAGAAGAAAAAAAGAACAAGAAAGAGAAGAAAAAGAAGGAGGAGAGAAGAAGGAGGAGGAGGAGGAAGAAGAAGAAGAGGAAACGAAGAAGGGAAAAAGGAGAAGATGAAAAATGAGAAGAAGAGGAAAAAGGAGAAGAGGAAGAAAGACAAGGTGAGAAGGAGTAGAAGCGAGAGAGAACAAACAAAAAAGAAACGCCAAGATAGTAGTAGTAGTAGTAGTAGTAGTAGTAGTAGTAGTAGTAGTAATGGTGGTGGTAGTAGTAGTAGTAGTAGTAGTAGTAGTAGTGTAGAAGCAGTGGCAGTAGAGGAAGAAGAAAACGAAAAGGGAGACGAAATATCTTCTAGATTATGGATATTTCTTACTCCCACAGTTCTGTTGCTTATATTCATAACCTTCACAATATCCAATATGACTATTTCTTCATACGAGGCATTTGCTGCAGGATAAAACATTATTTATATATAGTTCATATTGATTTACACAGAAATAATGATTTAAGCATTATATAATGAAATCATATAATTAAATTACATAATGATTCAATAATGATCGATTTATAGGATTTTTCATATTTGCATAAGCTGAGGCGGCGAGTAGGATGAATCGGTAGCACGCCGGAAAAAATTACTTAGCGGTATTTCATCCGTCTTTACGTTCTGGTTGCAAAGTGCACCGAGGTCGACTTTGCCGTTTATAGTTTCGGGATCGATAAAATAAGTATTAGTTAATCACTGGGGTCGTTCTAATTGATTTAGACTCTCCCCAGAAATTACTGGCTTTGGGCCAAATTTTGAAATCATTATTTATAGAATCTATTTATTTTATTGATGGAAATTGAGTTTAAAATTATTGCTTAATAAGACTATTGTTTTATATGACTATTGCTTTGATATGTGTTCCACTGCAGAGAAATAAACGGTAAAGAGAGTTCGAAATAAGTTCTGGCGTACAATCTAGACATGTGAAGGTACATTTTAATGTGGTTTTCATTTTACAAACGGAAATTTCTTTTTTGTTTTTATTTTTCACTTTTGGCCGATCCTCAACAAGAAGATGCACATGGGTCGTTCGCAGATTCTCCTAGATCCAAGACTAGCATGGTGTTAAAATTTTTGCAGGAGAAACATGTTCAAAAGAAGTCGCTGTAGTTTGTGTGAGGTCTGAAAGAAGCACTTAATGTGAGGCCTATCATACGATGTGGCTGATAGTTGGAGAAAGGTTTATGGGTCAGGAGTGCTTGAATGGTGATGACAGGAAGCTTTTCAGATCCAAGCAGCAGAAACCTCCTACGTGGTACTGGAAAATACAGAGAGCAAGAGAAAGGAGGCAGGGCACCGACGTGCTACCGAATGAATTAATATCTATTTCTCTGCATTCTACTGTGTGAATGTTTCTCCAGAAATTCCAGTAAAAAAATAAGAAAATACAAATTCCCTGTCATGTGTCTATTTTCAGTTAGAAGCGAGGGTCTCAGTGTGTAGCGGTGAGCGTTTCACGCAAGAATACGTCTTTGTATGTATGTAAATTCGTATATGATTTCATGTAAATATTACAGAAATGCACACGCTAACCTTCTATGTTTGTAATTAGCATATACGTTCGGAGCATTATATATGATATTTCTTATATGCATGTTCTAATCAATAAGTATCTTACTGGTGCTATAAAAACAAAACAACAACACGTAGCAATTTGGCATTTAATCTCCTTCAAAGTAGCTTGGCAAATTTTCTGATGAATTAATTGAAATTGCTGATGATGCTAACCTCACAGGTTCAATTGGTACTTCTTCACATGTAGATGTTCAAGCTCTTGCCAATGAAATTTCCAAGTTCAGTTTTGTAACTTCATTAATTCTTTGGTATAATATTCTTTTTGAAATTAACATTACTAGCCAAAAGTTGCAGTCAAAAGATTTAACCATAGACTCTGCACTAAAAGAACTTGAACAAATTAAAAAGTATCTTATTGATTGCAGGAGTGATAAGAGATTTCAAGAAGTACTTGATGCTCGTGAGGTAGCTGATGAATTTGGTTTTTAGGCAGAATTTGAATTAAAGCCAGTATGCATTAGAAGAAAGAAACAACAATTCTCATATGAAAGAAAAAATGAGACTATCCAGGATAGCAAACAAAGCTACAAAATAGTTTTTTTTTTCATTTTGCAATGCTGGATACATAAATTAACTCAGTTTCAGAACGCTCTGAGCATTTTAGACATGTAAATTCCATCTTCGGCTCTCTATATGATATAAAATCATTGCAATGTAAACTTCTCATCAAGTAATAGAATTTTGCATAAAACCTGAGTCTGCCCTGTTGGTTGGAGAGTCAAAGGATATTGATGCGAACTATTTGTCTGATGAAATGAATGTCATATCAAGAAGCCTTGAAATGTCCCATGGTCTCCTGAAAGTGCCGAGCTACTTTGCGAGCGGCAACAAAGAGAAAGCTTTCCATATTTGTTCATCGTTGTCATAATCCTGTTAAACCTACCAGTAAGTGTCGCAAGCGGAAAGCGTAGCTTTTCAAAACTTAAATTAATAAAGACATATCAAAGATATTCAATGGCCCAAGAGAGGCTCACCGGAGTAGCCACGATTTCCGTAGAACATGAAATTTGCAGGAAACTTCCACTCCAAGAGCTTGTAAAAGATTTTGCAAGACAAAAACGTCGCAAAATTAGCTTCTTAGCACCAAGAGAAAAAACAACAATGTTTAAATATTTCAATAACCAATAATAGAAAAACAACACCTTTGACTCAAATCAAATCAAAGAAGTAGAATGCAAACAATGGCTTGGTGAACTACTGTTTGTTTACCATATTTGCTCAGATCCAATTAGTAAAATACTAACTATTCAATACATCATTTTTATTAGTTATTTATATATTTCTTCATTAATTTTTAAGAAATAAATTTTAAAATTTCTCTTTGCAAGCGACAACAAATTGCTCTTATATTTATTCATATTTCTAAAAACTTTCTTGGAGAAATCCTCAGCTTATTGGGCTCGCTTTGCTTGCCATCTCCCCACCCTGTGAAGGGGGATGGCATTTAAAATTTGATTCATATAGAGTGTCGGTTACTCTAGGGATGATCATTCTTGTCGCATTCACTTTGATTTCCTCGACGACCTCAAATCTTCTTTCTTTCAAGCGGGATTTGATATTTTCAAAGAAGAAAAAGTCGCAACGTAGCTAGAGCTGTGGAATACGATGGCTGTCGGACCTGTGAGATGTTGTGCCTAGCCAAAAACCGCTGCACAAACTGTGCTGATGGAGCAGGTGCGTTGTAAGTTGAAAGCAGTTTTTGCACAAACTTGGCAGATACACATCTCGGACTGAAATGAACTAATCTGCACATCCTCTGACAACTCACAGATGGTGATTCAATGATTTTCCCCTCACAGCTGCGCACACATCTGTGATGTTTTGCTCAGTTCTGTTGGTTGCGGCTCTCCCAGAACGTTCGTGACTATCGACATTTTTTTACTCATACACTCCTCTCCATACGCTTCCTATAAGATTACGTAGGCTTCTGAGTAGGTATCGCTAAGATTTTGGCAAAATTTGATGTAGATTTCTAGTCAATGTGACGATCCCAGTCTACAAACTTTCCTTCCATGCTCAGTTGCAAACGGCGGAACAGAGATAGGACATTTTCAAGTGATATATGTCATATGCCTGTTGCTCACCTAATTATTGCTGTATGTGACCAAAATCTTTTGCTGGTTCCTGTTAATATGATGAGCTCTCAAATGTTAAAAAAGGCTTCAAGTATCACTACAAGGGGTTTACTCTGTTATATCAATCCCAGTTCTTATTTTATCTATCATTAATACCAAAAGACTAATATATTGTTTCCATTTACTTTTATTCTCACGGGGAAGGATACACCTATTTAATTAAAAAATATTGAGACATGCTTCAGAAGTCATATATTTGTTGCAATATAATCTCAGAACCTGCCAATGTATAGGTCGCAATGTGTATTTATTGTTACTTGAGTTTATTGTGTGGAGTATTTCAGTGTCTATGGATGCATAAACATGAACCGATAAAATAGACGCTGTTAATGTTCAGAATCAAACCTGTAAGCAGAACATG
>NC_042999.1:20519764-20564764 GCF_006345805.1 Octopus sinensis
ACTTTCGGGGTCTGTAAAATGCGTACTAGCTGAACACTGGGGTCAATATATATTTCTTTACTACCCACAAGGGGCTAAACACAGAGGGGACAAACAAGGACAGACAAACGGATTAAGTCGATTACATCGACCCTAGTGCGTAACTGGTACTTAATTTATCGACCCCGAAAGGATGAAAGGCAAAGTCGACCCCGACGGAATTTGAACTCAGAACGTAACAGCAGACAAAATACGGCTACGCATTTCGCTCGGCGTGCTAACCTTTCTGCCAGCTCGCCGCCTGGAGTCAATATATTAGTCTTACCCATTCCCCGAAATCCGTGGACCTTTTATCAAGATTTGAAGGCAATATTGCCGACTACACTGCTTGCACATATTTCAGGTCCTGCTCCTCAGTTAAAATCCAGTGCTACCAATATAGAAAAGGGCGCCTGAATAAATTGCAATACAGCCCTGCAGGATTCGAAGTGTAAGTATTCCAACTTGGCTAAAAAACATTGACGATTTCGAATCCATACACAGTCATTTAGCATTTTGTCTTCCAAGGTCAATATATACATCTGATTGGAGACTACGCACGAACACTATCAACAGAGTTGCGCATTCAACATGCAATCAATATACTCTTGGTGATTTTCATCCCAAGAAAAACCTGCCCCTTTTTAAAACAAAACTAGCATGCCGCTGGGTGAAACCTAGCCAATTAGCTGCATGTTCACAAACGAAAATCTTTAGATCCATTATTGCTCTTGCATGATAACCATTTTTTTTCTTCTTTCGCTTACAGCTCGATGCCATAAATACCGCCCACTGATTTCAATAGGCTAATGACCTGGGATGAAATTGCCGAAATCCCTATTATCAAGACACATAATTAATTTTGAACATAAATTTCAATTGGAACTCCTGTTAATTTATATGTGTTTATTGGCATTTTTTTTTTATTGCAACATCGAATCTGCAGTCATTTATCATTCCTGCCATTATCACTACGAAATTTGCGTCATTAAAGTTTTGTCTATTTTGTAGTCTATCAGTAACATATATTTAAATACAAACCACATATATACACATATATATATATATATATATATATATATATATATATATTCTATATAAATGTGTGTGTGTGTGTGTTTGTGTGTGTGTGTGTACATGTGTGTGTGTATGTGTGCGTGTGTAAACTTTGTTAATGATTTGTGGTGTATAAATTGAACAGGAAGGTATAATGTTGCTACATAATGAAAACATAACACATATCACCTAGAATTCCTAACAGTAGCCAAGCTGCAAGCTGCATGCCGTGTTTGGTCTGTGTATATTGTGTTGTGACAATTAAACATGATATAACATAGCTCAATAATCTATGTATATATATATATATATATATATATATATACATATATATATATGTGTGTGTGTATGTGTGTGCATACATACACGTGGAGGCGCAATGGCCTAGTAGTTAGGGTAGTGGACTCGCGGTTTCGATTGCCAGACAGGCCGTTGTGAGTGTTTTTTGAGCGAAAAGAACCCTAAAGTTCCACGAGGCTCCGGCAGAGAGTGGTGGCGATCCATGCTGTACTCTTTTGCCACACTTTGTCTCACTCTTTCTTCTGTTGGCCTGCTCGCTTAGCCAGTGGGATGGCGTCATTTGAAGGCTAAAACAACGCGAAGCACATTGTGACCAGCGATGTGTAGCAACATCTGATAGCCTGGTCGGTCACGGTGATCACATACACACATACATACATATATACATAAATATGCATACCCGCACATAAATGTATATTTATATATGAGCATGTTTGTCATATGAGAGAGATTTAACTCTGCTAACTCTCTCTCTATGTAATTTTTATTCCAATCTCTCACTCCCTCTCTCCTGCTCTCTCTCTCTCTCTCACTATGTCTCCCTGTCCCCCTCCCTCTTTTTCTCTCGCAGTCTCTGTGTGATGTAAAGCATCACTAGAGAAAAATAACCCAACCAGCCAACATTTATATACGCTAATATCATATATGCAAATAAATAAATAAATAAATAAATAAATAAATAATATATATATATATATATATATATATATATATATATATATATATATATATATAAAGTTAATCCAAACATGAACACACAGAGAAAACACAACACGCGAGGACGAGAACAAATAAAGTATTATTGGACGCTCAGGAAGAGAGAAGGAGGTATAACGTTTCGAGCGGAGCTCTTCGTCGGAAAACACAGAGAAGGAAAGATCCAGAGAAGGAAAGACAGAGGAAAAAAATCGCCAACGGTACACACGCGGTCACACACACACACACACACACACATATATATATATATATATACATGGTGGGGGGAAGTCCAGATAGAAAATGCTAAAATAATTTATAAAAAAATTTCAGTACCGGTTTCAGTCATTGAGCCTTTTTCAACTGTAAGTATGGAAAAAAATTAAATTTAGAAAAATTATAAGAAAAGATTTTTTAAAGAATATTTGCATAGTGTTCAAATGCAAGCGGTATTTTCCTTGTTTCTGCCTGTCATTGTGTCTCTTGTTTACTCTCGTGTGTTCAAGGTCGTTGTGAATTCTTGGTGGGGAGAGAAGAATCGCCTCGTGATATATGTTAGTCCTCGGCTTTTCTGCTGATGAGGCAGCACCAGTGGTAAATAAATTAATTAAATTAATTCATTTACAAATGATTGCCGAAACTATGCATAGTCCAGAAGGACAGGGTAAACGTTTTTATTTCTCTTTGCATTTCAGAATTACTACTATTAGTGGTTTGGAGTTTGGCTGCTCTTTCTAGTGAGTCGGATGTCATATTATGGCCACCCTTATATGTTTGAATGTATATTATATAGTCTATTGACTATTTTTTCTTTCTCACGGAGAATTTTTCTAGAATTTTTTGCTACCCTAAAATTTATTAATATACATACATATGTATATATATATATGCATACATATGTATATATATATATACATGTGTGTGTGTATGTGTGTGTGTGTGTGTGTGTTCGATTGTTCGATTGTCAGAATCGCTAGAGAATGTAATAGAAATCTTTTCGCTAGTCGCTTCTGTCATCTGTGCGATATCAATAGGGCCTATTCTTCCCTCAATTCCTGTCTTTATATCTCTCCCACCCTTTTCCACTTTCCTCTTCCACCATCCTTCCCTCTTTCCGTCATCATAGCATATACTACACAAAGCTGCGCAGCCTTACACTGGCTGCAGTATTTTATCGCCAAATCTAAGAAGTATACTCATTTGCACTGAATTGCGATAAAGTTTTCCACTGAAATTCCAACCACATTATCAACCGGCGAGCTTAAAATGCCTGAAATCTAAGGTGACCATAATTCCTATCGTGCCTCAAGTAAAAAGGCAGAACCATTTCCTAAACTTTCTTGTAGTACTGCGCTAGCCTGAGAACCGCCTTTGTTGTCGGCATTAGCTGCCGGATATACAATCTAATATATAGCATAATATAACATGAAAGGGCAATGTTAAAAAATCTTAGCGTAGGAGTAGCTGTGTGGTAAGTGGCTTGCTTATCAACCACATGGTTCCGAGTTCAGTCCCACTGCGTGGCACCTCGGGCAAGTGCCTTCTACTATAGCCTCGGCCTCGGGCGGACAAAACCCTGTGAGTGGATTTGGTAGACGGAAACTGAAAGAAGCCCGTCGTATATATGCATAATAATTATATATGTATATGTATATATATATATATATATAATATATATATATATATATATATATATATATATGTGTGTGTGTGTTTGTGTGTGTGTGTGTGTATGTGTATGTTTGTGTGTCTGTTTGTCCCTCTAACATCGCTTGACAACCGATGCTGGTGTGTTTACGTCCCCGTAACTTAGCGGTCCGCCAATGAGACCGGTAAGAATAAGTACTGGGCTTCCAAAGAATTAAGTCCTGGGGTCGATTTGCTCTACTAAAGGCGGTGCTCTAGCATGGCCACAGTCAACTGACTGAAACAAGTATAAGAGTCATCGTAATAAGTACGAATCTTATTTTGAAATCAATTATTTATTGATCCCGTATACTTGATGTATTTTCTAATGCGTTCGGTTTAACAATTTTATCTGTTTAATTATTTTTCTTGAAATATAATTATTTAAATACGCATAATAACTTTTATATGGCTGTCACTACAACAGAGCAAAGTATCACCCCACGATGTGATGTGAGATTAGAAATTTGAATTTGAAGTCTAAGAAATTAGAACGGATAAGAAGTGTTCGCACACACACACACACACACACACACACACACACACACACACACACACACACACAAACACACACACTCACGTCCACACAAACTCACACAAGTTTGTTATATAAAATCCGTTGTGTGTGTGTCTTCTAGGATCTCGGGTATCCTCCATCCGATTGCGCTCAAATTTGATATGTAGATACTGACGATATTAGGGCGTGTATAAGGCGAGAATGCGATAGATAAAGCCGTTTTTGTCCTGCTTTTCTTCTGTCAACCTGTACATAACTGCACCTTCAATTTTTGTTGTATTTTTGTACTGCTTAAAGGCACGTTTCTTTCCTGCCAAGCTTACTGCTTAGACCATGTTTTGTTTCTCCCAGTCAACAGCCTTATCATTACTGGTACTTTTAACCTCTTCGGTTTGCATATTGTGTGAATAAAATTGTTTTTCTTTGGAATAGAGAAAAAAAGTCTATCTTTATTTCTTTATTTCTTCTTTTTGCTGGTGTCTCAAATTTAGGTTAAATCAGTGTTTCTCAAAGGGGAGGCCTATGAGACGGACGGACAAGTTGTTTTGCGAAAATTTGGTTTAAATGTTTGACAACTCAGCACTGTCCATTGGATGGGGGGTATTTTGCTCGTTTATATATAATTTAAATCCCTTTCTAAATCATCTTTGCCAAAGATCTTACATTTCTCATTAGTGATAAGCATTTATAGTACTATTTCATCCTATTTAGCAACCTTCAACATGATTTAAACTGGAATTTTGTTACTTAAATAAATTTCAAATATAGACTTTACAGTAAAATTCAAAATTCAATGTTTCCATTATCTTGATAGGACTTTGTAGTTTTAAGGAAAGCTACAAAGGCGTGGGTGTGTGGTAAGTAGCTTGCTTACCAACCCTATGGTTACGGTATCAGTCTCCACTGCGTGGTGTCTTGGGCAAGTGTCTTCTACTATAGCCTCGGGCAAATTAAAATCTCGTGAGTCGATTTGGTAGACAGAAACCAAAAGAAGCCCGTCGTATATATATATATGTGTGGGGTTGTTTGTGTGACTGTGTTTGTCCCCTACCATTGCTCGACAACCGATGCTGATGTGTTTACGTCCGCGTAACTTAGCTGTTTGGTAAAAGAGACCGACAGAATAAGTAGCCGGCTTACAAAGAATAAGTCCTGGGGTCGATTTGTTCGACTAAAGGCGGTGCTCGAGCATGGCCGCGATCAGCTGACTGAAACAAATAACAGGACAACAGAATAAAGGAATACAAGAATAAAAGAGTAGAAGACTAGCAATTGCGTAGAGAGAAATAAAATGTTTCAAGGACGTTTGTACTCGTGAAATTGTGGGGAGGGGCAGTGAAGAGTTACAAGAATAACTACAAACGGTAAGCATAAAATCTTAGCATTAAATATTTGTAACTGAGAAATTTCTCCTCTTATGTATCATTATGTCTATAATTCGTTAGCTCGTCGCACAAATTGCTATTTATGGCGCTATACTTTCTGAATTCATATCGTTTTGTACTTTGATTTTCATCAACCGAGGGCCTATCAAATAAGTTACCAAATCATATTAGTCTTATATTATCGGCTGCTTACCTTAATCAAAATTGTAGCCATGTGACTATGTTAGAATTCAATATCATGTTATTTAATGGCGGCGAGCTGGCAGAAACGTTAGCACACCGGGCGAAATGCGTATCGGTATTTCGTCTGCCGCTACGTTCTTATTTCAAATTCCGCTGAGGTCGAATTTGCATTTCATCCTTTTGGATCGATAAATTAAGTGCCTGTTACGCACTGGGATCGATGTAATCGACTTAATCCCTTTGCCTGTCCTTGTTAGTACTCTCTATGTTTAGCCACTAGTAGGAAAGAAAGAAATAAGAAACGTTATCACGCCGGGCGAAATGCTCGGCGGTATTTCGTTAGGCTTTACGTTCTGAGTTCAAATTCCGTCGAGGTCGACTTTGCCATTCATCCTTTCGAGGTCGATAAATTAAATGCCTGTTACGCACTGGGGTCGATGTAATCAGCTTAATCCCCTTGTCTGCCCTTATTTGTCCCCTCTATGTTTAGTTTCTTGTGAGCAATAAAGAAATAAGAAACGTTATCACGCCGGGCAAAATGCTTAGCGGGATTTCGTGTTACGCTCTGAGTTCAAATTCCGCCGACCTTTGACTTTGCCTTTCATCCTATCGTGGTCGATAAATAAATACCAGTTACGTACTGGGGTCGATCTAATCCACTGGCCCTATTCCCCCAAAATTTCGGGCCTTCAGCCTAGAGCTGAAAAGGATATTATGTTATCTATTTATTACAGTATGTTATATCTGAAATTCGAGCAAATCCACCATCGCGCTTTATCCATCCCGATCGATGAAATGATTAATAGTTACGTGTTCGTCTTAGAACCCAAATAGAATTAAGGTTAGTGTCCTGATCTGAATACTTGATACGTGAACTCACCTAATGGCTAGCAAGAGATACAAGCAGTGGATTGAAGTAGCGCAGTGACACAGCTCATCGTTAATAATGATGTGCACTACAAATTAACTAATTGCTATTAATACTAAAAACCCGTTGATACATTATATCTATTTTTTTGACAGTTTGATTCAATAAATCAATAAATTTAGTCCATTGTCTTCGATAGGCAAATGAACTAGAATTTTATCGTAGAAGACCCACATTCTCTTGACGTATTATTAGTTTTGCGAAGCAATTTGTAAGGAGATCTCCTGCTAAGTTCTGTCTCAGTATAAGAATCATTGTTGATTGCAATCAATCTATTTTCAAATTGATAACATTAGACACGAAACCTACCCATTCATTGCTGTTTCTTGCTGGCTTCTATGTCTGTCACATTTTGGACTTGCTTAGTTCTCTGTACACACACACACACACACACACAACACATACACACATACATTTGCCTGACTACATGCATATATATGTGTGTATCTGTCTGTGTGTGTGCGTGCAAGCAACATATATACAAGTATATTCTCACATGTGTTCATATATACTCATCTATACGATACAAACATTTAAATAGCTATATATAGGTGCAGGAGTGGCTCTGTGTTAAGTAGCTTGTTTACCAACCACATGATTCCGGGTTCAGTCCCACTGCGTGGCACCTTGGGCAAGTGTATTCTACTATAGCCACGAGCCGACCAAATCCTTGTGAGTGGATTTGGTAGACGGAAACTGATAGAAGCCCGTCGTATAATATATATATATGTATATATGTGTGTGTGTATGTATGTGTTTGTTCTCCCACCAGCAATGCTGGTGTGTTTAAATCCCCGCAACTTAGCGGTTCGGCAAAAGAGACCGATAAGTACTAGGCTTACAAAGAATAAGTTCTGGGGGCGGTTTGTTCGACTAAAGGTGGTGTTCCAGCATAGCCGCAGTCAAATGACTGAAACAAGTAAAAGAATAAAAGAATATAGGAATATATATGTATATGCATATTTATATGTTTATAACACACACACATATATGTGTGTGTGTGTATAAGATATATATATATTCATATATGAACACACGTACGTATATGGAATAGTTTGTACATGGGCTGTACAATTTTAGCCTTTCTATATTTAATCTATGAATTTTAATAATGTTTTAACAATAGCTGTAACTATGGTTTCGCGCATATTTTCGTTACAGAATCGTGAAAACCATGCAGTAGAAAATCCAGAATACTATCCAAAGTACATCATAGTATGCCTCTTTGTTCCTCGTCATACGCTACACACCTTCCTTCCAAACACTGCTGTAAACACCGGAAGTGATCTACAACATTAAACCTCAGCTCGCATACTCAACAGAGTTTAAGTTTCATCTGTACCAAGGGACTTTACTCAGCGGGCTTTAGCTTCGTTGCTATGGCAACAGCCCCGATACTTATTGATCAGATCTCGTAAGATTGGTTTGAATCGTCCAATCATTGTGCCATTTCAATAATTTAGCTTTCCGATATACTTCAGTTCCTGACATCACGATTTGTTAGCATATAAACTGATAGAGTAACTAATAGCTAATTATTGAAAACGTTACCTGAATATTTGCAAGAGAGTAGAATAAATTCCTTTAAAGTTGCAAAGGGACATTATCACAGGTTTTGAAGAGAACTATGAACAAACGTAACATTCAAAATGGCGACAACATATCGGTGAGTAAAAGGTTGCAATTAGCTGCGTAGTCTCACTGCAAAAATGCCTCAGAGCTATTATAAGCACTGTTCACTGACTGAGTGATTCAATAATTGCCACGCATCTTTTTCTGTAGGCTAATGATGTAGAAAGGAATTCGCCGTAACTTCTATACCTCAGTCAACTAATTAGTTAAAAAATGCATGACTGTAGGCTCGCCTACTGCTTTCTATATATTTATTGAATGTATATACATATACATACATATATATGTATGTGTGTATGTATATGCATGCATGTATGTATGTATATGCATGTATGTATGTATGTATGTCTATATATATATGTTATTATATATTATATATATATGTTGTATATATATAAAATGTATATATATATACATATATGATATATATATATGTATATATATATATATGTATACATATATACATATATATATGTATATATATATACATATATATATATATGTATATACATATATACATTATGTATATATATGTATATATATATGTATATATATATATGTATATATATATACATATATACATATATGTATATTATGTATAGATATATGATTATATATATTGTATATATATATATACTTATATATATATTTATATCTATATGTATATATATATGTTTATATATATATGTATATATATATTTATATATTTATATATATATATATATATATATATATGTATATATATAAATAATAAATATTAGGGAATAAATCCAAATTTTACAGGGAAAAAATCAGATTTAGGATAAATCGATTTTATATTAAATATTTATAAAAATATTATTCGAGACAAAACCACTATTTTGCAAAACAAACAAGGAAAGACTTAATTAATACATAAAATTTTAATAAATAGTCAAAAAAACCGCCACTACAATCGTTTCTTGTCTTGATCGACACTGAATTATTGGAAGTCCACCTGAAGATTGTCGATCAAGACAAGAAACGATTGTAGTGGCGGTTTTTTTGACTATTTATTAAAATTTTATGTATTAATTAAGTCTTTCCTTGTTTGTTTTGGCAAAATAGTGGTTTTGTCTCGAATAATATTTTATGTATATATATATATAGTAGATATATATATATATATATATATATATATATATAATATATTATATATATATATATTATACAAATATAATATATATATACATATATAGCGAGAAAGAAGCAACAAGAATGATAGGTTTTTAGTACAATCGTTTCATACAAGGACAGGCTTTATTAAAAGTTGTAAAAATTACAGCATATAAACGTGTCCCGTACTCATCAGCTAAAATACATGTGAGTTCTCTAGACATCCTAGTGGTTGAGGCTATACTCATGAAGTAATGTAGATAATTAAGTAACATAAACAGATTTCCAAAGTTCATTAAAGTTCTTTAAAGATGATGTACAGTCTTATCACAGAATTTTAAAAAAGTTCTAATAGCATCACAGAGAAGTGGACCTAATCCATAGAGCACATATGAATTTCCAGAGATATGATGAGGGATTACATACTCACAGAAGACAAATTTATCCATTGTTAATCACAACGAGGTGGGTCTCAATTCCTGCTTATTAGCATTACAGAGAGGGTGAATTAATCCTTTGTATAGATACACAATTTCCAATGGTGTAGATGTAAGTTTCCAGAGAAATGAAGAGGAATTTCATATTCACAGGCGATAAATTTATCAATGGTTGAACACAATGAGGTAGGTATCAATTCTTGTTATATGATTAGGTATTTGCCACATTAATCACATTACTGCTATTTACAAGAGGAAATTGTGTATCTATACAAAGGATTAATTCACCCTCTCTGTAATGCTAATAAGCAGGAATTGAGACCCACCTCGTTGTGATTAACAATGGATAAATTTGTCTTCTGTGAGTATGTAATCCCTCATCATATCTCTGGAAATTCATATGTGCTCTATGGATTAGGTCACCTTCTCTGTGATGCTATTAGAACTTTTTTAAAATTCTGTGATAAGACTGTACATCATCTTTAAAGAACTTTAATGAACTTTGGAAACCTGTTTACGTTACTTAATTATCTACATTACTTACTTCATGAGTATAGCCTCAACCACTAGGATGTTAGAGAACTCACATGTATTTTAGCATGATGAGTACAGGACACGTTTATATGCTGTAATTTTTACAACTTTTAATAAAGCCTGTCCTTGTATGAAACGATTGTACTAAAAACCTATCCATTCTTGTTGCTTCTTTCTCGCTTATAATCACCCACCACATTACTGTATTGTTAAAACAGTATAGTTTTTTTTGGTGCATCTAAGTTAGGTACCTTATTCAGTAAATTCATTTAAATTAACTTGAATCTTTATTGCTTTTTGAATATATTCCCATACAGTCTGTATGTTTTTCTGGTATTAATTCTCAACAAGAATGGAAAAGGTAAACATTGAGTTCTGCCGCTAAAGACATCCCCTTACATAGTATAGATGAATATAATTGGCTTCTCATTCATAGGATTAACGATTTCATTAGAAGAATCAGGTGGAAAACGTACCATTTTGATGTCAAACAGAAGAAGAAACCACAGGATAGAACACACGAAAAGAATTTTAGAAGAATTTTTAAAAGTAGAAAAAGCCCCCCTCAGAACCCATTCCTGAGAATTTGAGAAAGACTTGCTGAATCTTATAGATGATATTAGCTTCAAGGAACACCCGTTACGATATAACCCTCACCTTAGACACCTTAGGAACTTTATTCAGTCAACCCGGTGCAAACATGGAATCCTAGTACCAGCAGATAAAACGGGTAATATGTATAGAGTTGATTACGATATTTATAGCAAATTAATTAGGAAGGAACTAAACTCCAAATATAAAATTACGACTAAGAACAATTTGAAAAAAGTAAACATGGAAATGAAAGAGATCATGGAGAAACTAAATTTAACGGATAGAACGGAGCCACTTAAACCGTGTGAGCCCAGGATCAACCTTAAAGACCACAAAAAGAACTTCTTGGAAAACCTTCGTTAAGGCTGATCTGTCCAACTAAGTCGGACATTGGCCGACTTAGTAAATCTATCCTGGATAGTGTTCTACCCCAGATAACCCCTCTTCTCCCCTTAAACCTATGGCTAAGTTACGGATGAAGTTCTAAAATGGTTTAACTCTCTAACTATACTAGTAGTCTGTCCTTTATTCAGTTCGATATTAATAGTTATTACTCAAGTATTTCCCCTATCTTACTCAACAAATCACTAATATTTGCCATGAATCGCTCCCTCATATCTAGAGAAGAAATCAATATTGTGCTACTAGCTAGGAAGACATTTATAGAATTTGAAGATAAATTATGGACTAGAGCAGATACACCTAATTTTTTTGATATACCAATGGGCTCCAGTGATTCGGCTGAGGTAACCAACCTAGTGGGCGCATATCTATTAAAATGCATAATCAAGGATATACCAGAAATACAGGGGGGTCTATATAGGGATGATGCTCTGTTTGTTATCCCTAGTAATAATAAATCTGTTATAGAAAGGATTAGAAAGAAAATTAATAAGTTCTTTAAGGATTTCAACCTCAGTATAACGTATGAACCGGGCACTAAAATAGTTAACTTCCTAGATATTACGCTAGACCTTAACTCCAAGCTACATTACCCATTTAGAAAGGAAGGCGAAATCACGAATTACGTAAATAAATTATCAAATCATCCCCCAAATATAATAGAATCTTTAGTAAGAAATATTTCATTAAGAATTTCAAAATTATCATCCAATAAGGATATATTTAACTCCCATTCTGAGCATTATAATGAGGCGTTAACTAAGGCTGGATACAACCAAAAGATTACATTCGTTGATAAGGGGAACTCACGTATTCCTAATAATGAAGGTATCAGTAATCACGTAAGCAGCAATACAGACCAAGCCCGAAATAAAAGTAGAATTAAATTAATGGTAAACGATAATCTAGCGCACAGGCCCAACAATTCAAATAGAAGCATTGACCAGAACATAGGTAACTCGGATAACATTGAAGTAGATAAACCTAAGATGCACAAAAATAAAAATAAAAATAATGGTAATAAATACAATAACTCCGGTGAGATGAATAGTAGTATTCTACGACCCCTAATTTAATAAAAAAGATATATATGGCTGAATATCCCTTTCAACTGTGCGATACAATCGGATATACAGAACAAATTCAAAGTAATCTGGAAAAAAATTTCCCTATCTCTCATAGATATCATAGAATTATATCTAGGAAAACAGTTAGGATTTCTTATTCCCTCCCAAATATGTCCACTTTAATAGCTAAGATTAATAATAAAACATTAAACTAGCCAGGAAAGATAGAAATAAAAATAATAATATCAGCATGAATACCAATAGCAATTATAATAATACTACCAACAATAAAAACAACAATAGCAACTATCAAACATAGGTGAAATTAGTAACCACAGAATGACTAATAACATTAACATTAATAGTAATATAACAATGCCGATATTAATAGAAGTAATAATGTTAATAATAGAAATAATAGATATAAGGCTAATGGAGAAAATAAGGAGAATGAAAATATCAGTGATATTTATAACAGCAATATGCAGTCGGAAAAAAAGACTAACAATAATAGTAATATTACCAATAATATAAGAAATCATGGTAGGACTTTAAACCTAAATGAAGAAGCTGAAGGATCAATAAATAATAGCAATACTTAGATATCAGCACCAACTATAGAAATGATAATCAAAATAATAGGAACCTAAGACATCTACCCAAGAATAATCCAAAGCCTGAAGTTGCTCCTCCTGTGTGTAAGTGTAGAATAAAATCAAAATGCCCGGCACCTGGTCTATGTGGGGAAAATAATGTAATCTATAAATGTACCATATCCACGGAGAATAACAAATATCTTTACGTTGGATGTACAATTAATTTTCTAGCCAGAGTTGAAATCACATCTCGTCTTTTAACTTACGTCATAAAGCTGGTACCACCACACTTTCAAACAAAATCTGGGAACTCAAAAATAATAATAAAAATTATAACCTTAATTGGGAAATAGTTAGGAGAGCAATTCCGTATAAAAATAGTAGGGTTGGTTGCCAACTATGCTCCATGGAGACGTATGAAATTCTAAAGCATAGAAAACATAGAAACTTATTGAATAATCATATCGAACTAGGTCAAGTTTGTGTCCACGCTAAATTGAAGACTTTAAATATTTTAAATGATTAGAATATCCGTAACTAGATAGATAGATATAACTTGATTTCTACTAGTATAGCACTGCTTTAAGTAGATAACTAAGAGTTCTCACACCACAGTTATCTTTTTCCTTATATCTGCATCAGTTTTTAGGAACAGGGAATGAATAGTACTTATACGCTGCTTAATTGAGGCCTTACCTAATTTCAAACTCATAATCTTTTAAATTCTTAATTTTAAATCTTAATTGTAATTTTTAATTTTAATTCCTAACTTAATCTAATTTAAGTAGCATAACTCTAATAAAATAAAATGAGATACTATAGCCCCATAATTCTATTTCAAAATTAAATAAATAAGGCTACCCCCTCGGTGATAATATGATTATCTTCATTATGATAGACAATCCCCTAACACCTTGTAAATGATCTTCTAAGATTTGACCTGTAGCCCGTCAATGTATGAATAATAACGGCAACTCCTTAAGACAATAAAATGAATAAATTAAATAAGTAAGTTTTATTGACTTTTTGATAAGATCATACTTAGATTTTCCTAATGTATTTTCTTTTGATTTTAGCATCTGACCCCTAAACCCCTGACAGTGTTATCTCTTTAGATTCTCTTTAAATTCATAGCTGATTTCAACAGCAATAATTAACTGTTTTACTGGCCAAAGAATAATATTCTCCTCTAGTTCATAGATGCCTGTAAATTAAAACCAGACTTGCCGTCTACTAATTCTTCTGGATAACTAGAACCCTCTTTTTTATTTTTATATTTTCCCTTCTTTCCCTATTTCTTTTTCTTTTCTCTTTTCTCTTTTTTCTGTTTCTTCTTCTTATTCTCTTTTTCCTTTTCTCTTCTCTTTTAGTCCCCTCCCCCCCTTTTTTTGCTCCCTCCTCCTCTTATTCTCTCTTTTCTTCTATTCCTTCCCTTTCTATTCTTGGCCTCTCCAGAAGGCCCTTCAGCCTTTATAAGTTAAATAGCTACAGCCTCTTGTAAATAGCAGTAATGTGATTAATGTGGCAAATACCTAATCATATAACAAGAATTGATACCTACCTCATTGTGTTCAACCATTGATAATTTATCGCCTGTGAATATGAAATTCCTCTTCATTTCTCTGGAACTTACATCTACACCATTGAAATTGTGTATCTATACAAAGGATTAATTCACCCTCTCTGTAATGCTAATAAGCAGGAATTGAGACCCACCTCGTTGTGATTAACAATGGATAAATTTGTCTTCTGTGAGTATGTAATCCCTCATCATATCTCTGGAAATTCATATGTGCTCTATGGATTAGGTTAGGTCACCTTCTCTGTGATGCTATTAGAACTTTTTTAAAATTCTGTGATAAGACTGTACATCATCTTTAAAGAACTTTAATGAACTTTGGAAATCTGTTTATGTTACTTAATTATCTACATTACTTCATGAGTATAGCCTCAACCACTAGGATGTCTAGAGAACTCTCACATGTATTTTAGCTGATGAGTACGGGACACGTTTATATGCTGTAATTTTTACAACTTTTAATAAAGCCTGTCCTTGTATGAAACGATTGTACTAAAAACCTATCCATTCTTGTTGCTTCTTTCTCGCTTATAATCACCCCACATTACTGTATTGTTAAAACAGTATAGTTTTTTTTGGTGCATCTAAGTTAGGTACCTTATTCAAGTAAATTCATTTAAATTAACTTGAATCTTTATTGCTTTTTGAATATATTCCCATACAGTCTGTATGTTTTTCTGGTACTTAATTTCTCAACAAGAATGGAAAAGTAAACATTGAGTTCTCCCCTAAAGACATCCCCTTACATAGTATAGATGAATATAATTGGCTTCTCATTCATAGGATTAACGATTTCATTAGAAGAATCAGGTGGAAAACGTACCATTTTGATGTCAAACAAGAAGAAACCACAGGATAAGAACACCGAAAAGAATTTTAGAAGAATTTTTAAAAGTAGAAAAAGCCCACCTCAGAACCCATTCCTGGAGAATTTGAGAAAGACTTGCTGAATCTTATAGATGATATTAGCTTCAAGGAACACCCGTTAAGATATAACCCTCACCTTAGACACCTTAGGAACTTATTCAGTCAACCCCCGTGCAAACATGGAATCCTAGTACCAGCAGATAAAACGGGTAATATGTATAGAGTTGATTACGATATTTATAGCAAATTAATTAGGAAGGAACTAAACTCCAATATAAAATTACGACTAAGAACAATTTGAAAAAAGTAAACATGGAAATGAAAGAGATCATGGAGAAACTAAATTTAACGGATAGAACGGAGCCACTTAAACCGTGTGAGCCCAGGATCAACCTTAAAGACCACAAAAAGAACTTCTTGGAAACCCTTCGGTAAGGCTGATCTGTCCAACTAAGTCGGACATTGGCCGACTTAGTAAATCTATCCTGGATAGTGTTCTACCCCAGATAACCCCTCTTCCCCTTAAACCTATGGCTAAGTACGGATGAAGTTCTAAAATGGTTTAACTCTCTAACTAATACTAGTAGTCTGTCCTTTATTCAGTTCGATATTAATAGTTATTACTCAAGTATTTCCCCTATCTTACTCAACAAATCACTAATATTTGCCATGAATCGCTCCCTCATATCTAGAGAAAAATCAATATTGTGCTACTAGCTAGGAAGACATTTATAGAATTTGAAGATAAATTATGGACTAGAGCAGATACACCTAATTTTTTTGATATACCAATGGGCTCCAGTGATTCGGCTGAGGTAACCAACCTTGTTAAAACAATATAGTTTTTTTTGGTGCATCTAAGTTAGGTACCTTATTCAAGTAAATTCATTTAAATTAACTTGAATCTTTATTGCTTTTTGTATATACATATATATATATAATTATTTACGTATCTATGCATGTATGTACGTATGTATGTATGCATATATATTTCGTTTCTGGATTTGGTTTGCAAGATTCTTTATATGAGTTCGTGTGTTGAAGCATATTCTGTTGTTTCTAGGGAGAGTCATTCTCTTTTGCTGCCTTATAATTAATCACAGGTAGTCAAAACTATTGAAAAGGCTCATGACGCAGCGAACATTTTAGAAAAACATAAAAAGTGGAAATTTTACCGGTGAGTGTGTTAAATTATAAGGCACCAAAAGAGAATGACTCTCCCCAGACACAACAGAATATGCATACATATATATAGAAGTGGTTGTGTGGTAAGTAACTTGATTACCATCCACATGGTTCCGGGATCAGTCTCACTGCATGCCACCTGGGGCAAGTGTCCTCCATTATAGCCTCGGGCCGACCAGAGCATTGTGAGTAGATTTGATAGGCGGAATCTGAATGAAGCCTGTTGTGTATATATATTTCTGTGTATATGTATGTATATGTATACACCACACACACACATATATATATATATACATATATATATATATGTATATATGTATATATATATATATATGTATATTTATGTATGTATGTATGCATATATGTGTGTATATACATATATATATGTATATATATATATATATATATAGGCATTTATATAAATATATATATATGTATGTATGTATATATGTGTATATATATATTTTTTTAAATATAGTTTCAGCTCACAAGCTGTGGCCATGCTGGGGCACCGCCATTTGGTGTTCCTACATGATTATACTTCACAAATGCTTTTTAGCAACTGCCATTTGGTGCATGTGAGAGTTCGATGCAGTTGCCCTCATCTGCACCTCCTGCCGTGAAGTTGGTTCATCTGGGACACCTGACAAGAAGAGACCCAGTTTTATTTTAAAGACATCTGCATCCACCCCATGCAGGTCCCTCAGTTTCTTCGGGAGGATATTGAAGAGCTGTGGGCCTCGGAAGCCCAGGCTATCACAGTATCTCGTCCTACATCTTGATGGCAAATTTGGAGTCCTTGGCACTATGCAGTGGAGCCCAGTTCTGGCATTTGTGTAACTCTCGATGCCAAAGTTTGGGACAAGGCCTTCTAGGATCTTCTAGATGTATATTATGGCATATCTTTCTCGCCTATGCTCTAAGGAATAGGGTCTTAATATCTTGAGTCTGTCCCAGTAGCTTATATGCTGCACAGAGGCTATCTTCTTCGTGTAGCTTCGTTGGATCGCCTCAAGTTCTGTGATCAACTTGACACTGGATGCTGACCATAGCTGAGAGCAATAGTCAAAGTGGCTTAGGACAAGTGTCCTCCAGAAGACCATCATGGTTTCCTGGTCTCTTATTCTAAAGATTCTAAGAATCCATCCGGTCAGCCGCCTACATTTCATTGCCAATTTAGCAACATGCACATGAAAGGTTGCATCATCACTCATGTAAATACCCAGACCTCGCACTGATTGTGCCTCTGGGATTGCAATCCCTCCGGGTCCAGTGTATTCATTGGGTATTTCATTTAGTTTTGTATGCTGATAGCATAAAACTTGAAACTTTTCAGCATTGAACTGCATGCTATTCTATTCAGCCCACTAGGATATTTTGTCTAACTCACATTGCAGGTGCTTAGTGTCTTCAGGGTTCTGTATTGCCTGTGAAACTTTTGTATCATCTGCATAACTTGTGATCGTGGCTCTCTGCTTGGCTGAGGGCATGTCTGAGAGGGCCATTATGAACAGTAGTGGTCCCAAAACAGTGCCCTGCAGAACACCGCTCACTATTTGCGTGTTAATGGAAGTGGCCCCGCCCCATTGGCTACTCTCACCTGACTTCTATCCTTCAGAAAGTCATGAAGCCATTCTCCCAATTTTACAACTATGCCAAGATCACGCAGTTTGTGACATATCATTCCATGATCGACTTTATCAAAGGCCTTTGCAAAGTCGAGATATATCACTTCCACATTTGAGTGGTTGAGCAGTCGTTTCAGCACCCAGTCGTAGTGTTGTAGGAGTTGAGTTAAGCAGCTTCTTCCTGGTCGGAAACCATGTTGGGTGTCAGGCAGCAAGTCATTTTCTTCAAGGAAGCTGATTAGTTTCCTTCTGACTATTCGTTCCATGACCTTGCTGATGTGTGAGGTCAGAGAGATAGGTCTGTAGTTCTTAGCCTCCGCGCTGCTACCTCCTTTATGAATAGGGCATATTTTACCTTCCTTCAGTTTTCTTGGAAGTTTGCCAGTTGCAACGAAGCTCTGAAAGAGGAACTGCAGTGGTCTTGCTAGGACTCTCTTACATAATTTTGGAAGGATTGCTGGGAAACCATCGGGGCTGGTAGCTGAGTTTGTTTTCATTTCATCTATAGCCTTTATTACATCGTCTTCCTTTATATTGATGTAATCACTCATCGCTGCCTCTGAATTTATATCTGCAGTGGTAAAGAAGTCAGTTGGATTGCTGACGTGCAAATGCCCAAGGGGTGGAGGGAAAATACTCTTGAATTGCTCATTTAGTATTTCACTTATCTTCATTGGATTTCCTGTGAGTGTGCCATCCTTTTCAAGGAGTGAACCGATCCAACAGTGCACCGTAGCTGTTTCTTTGGCATACTTGTAGAAAGCTCTGAGGTTAGATTTTATGTTGTCTATAGCCCAGGCTTCTTTGTCTGCTCTTTCTTTTTCATGGGAGAGTTGCAGACATTTTTCAATTTCCAATAGTTTTATTTTCAGGCGGGACTTTTCACTGCTTTCTATTTGTTTGTTTAGGCGATTTGAAAACATTGTACGCCGTCTCTTTAGAAATTTGCTCTCCCTGTGGATTTTGTTCTTGTGTATAGTGGCCTTTCTCTCTGGGACACATTTGTAGCATATGGCTTGCATTACAGATATGAACTGTTGAAGTTTCATGTCGATGTCTGGCGAGGAGAGACATTCAGGCCAGTTTTGTTTGAGGATCTCTTTCTCAATTTGTTTCCAGTTTGCCTTATGGAAGTTCAAGCTGGAAAGGTTCTGAGAGATTCTTGTAGGCTGCATGTCCATGCTTTCCTTTGGCCCGTACATGGTCACCTCTACCATGTTGTGATCCGAGAGTAGTGTCGGTGTCACTTTCACATTATGGATGAGATCCATATTATTTGTGAAGCAGAGATCCAGTATGTTACCTGCCCTGGTTGGTTGGAGTATTACTTGCTCCATGTACAGAGTGTTGATGAGGTGCAGAAGGGACCTCGCCTGTCCTCATTCACATCGTGTCATTCCTGAGAGAGAAAGGCCCTCGGGCCTTCTGACATTGGGTAGATTGAAGTCTCCCATAAGAAGTACACTTATGCGTACTTCTTATGTGACTAGAACTTCTATTTTCATAAGGCAGTCTTCAAACTTGCCTACATGGCTTCGGGCATTTGGGGAGGGGTGATATGTAGCACATATAACTACATCAAGTTGCCTTATATGTACAATTAGTGTGTCACACACAAAATTTGAGTATAACAAAAGGGCCTGGAGTGTGAGGTCTTCGCGGATGTACATAGCGACTCCTCCAATACTCCTTTCTTTTCTGTCGGTCCGTAGTACAACATACTGTGGTATGTGTATTTCCGCATCTGCTATGTCCGGTTTTAGGTGTGTTTGCAGGTAACAAAGTCTCTCAAGAACGGGATTTTTGTCCTGTTACTGAGTGTTAGCAGTCTTCTGATGTTCAGTAGGAGCATCGAGGTGATGTGTATGCTGTTGCCAGTAGTGTCCACCTTGGGTCTATTTGCTGTGGCGGTCTTGTGTATTGTGGATAGTTCCATCTGCGAGATCGAGTTTGATGGAGCCAGGTTAGCTGCTGTACAATCTTTTGTGCCATGCACAAAAAAGATTCTTGTTCAGCAGCCGCCCTTTCATTAACATGTTGGCGGTTTGTAGCACGCACCACATCTGCGTACCTCTGAATGTATATATATATGCATATATATATATATATGTATATATATATATATATAATATATATATATATATATATATATATATATAATATATATATATATATATATATATTATATATATATATATAAATTCAGCAAAAATTTAGATTCAAATGAATATGGTACGTAATTTAGATGCAGGAGAATTCTGTACGGTGTTATCCATGAAAATCCGTGGGGGTGATTATAATCAAAATAAGCAACAAGGATGACCCCGGTAATTTGGTACGATCGTTTCGTACTACATCATTTTATTAAATGTTGTAAGTATTACAACAGTTTTAAAATGCAGAATACTCATCAGCCAATTATAGAGGTTTTCCATTAATACAAAAGTGTTCATATCAAGTGGCAATATTATATATATATATATATATATATATATATACGCCGTCTACCACGAGAACCAAAGTTTTTTTCTTCTTTAAGTATAAATCTGAAATCTGAATCAATGGAGAGGAGCTCCAATTAGATGAAATCACCAAGTGGTATAAATGAGGAAGTCTCCGATATCCAAATAGCGACCGGCCTCAGGAGAAAGGCAGCCAGGGGCCTGCTCTCTTTGGAATGTAAGTAGTTATAGACTGAAACACTTGCCTGAAGAGGATTTCTCCTATGAAGATCTGCTGTTCATCTCCCTTTTTTTTACAATATATGTATATGTGTGTATATGTGCGTATGTGTGTGTCTGTGTCTGTGTTCCCGTCATAATCCATCACTCAAACATATATATATACATACATATATATACACATGCACACATACACGCAAGCACACACACACACACACACACACACACATATATATATATATATAATATATATATATATATATATATATATATATATATATATAGAGAGAGAGAGAGAGAGAGAGAGAGAGAGAGAGATTTAAATAATAAGGGTAAAAATCGTTTTATAGTTGTCAGACCATATGGTTTCCACTCCTAGTATAATGGATATCTTCTTAGTGGTCATCCCTCTTTTATGTATATATGTATTTATATATATTCTTTTAACTTAGTCGTAGATATATAATGCAAAGCCAATAATTAGAAGTCAATATACGGCAGATTACGTCACAGTAAACTATCGAGTCGGTATAGAGCTTACGCTGGATCAATGAAGAACAAAAGAACAGGAAATGTTTATGCGCTTCATAGCTTAAAGTTGTTTCTATTGTAAGTAAGCGTACAGGTAGAAGTGAATGCTCATGTGACATCTTTTAACTTCCTCGGAGTCACCTACAAGAAGTGTTTCTTTATCGCGGAAAATCATTTCAATACTAGTCGGGTAAATGTAGACATACAATATCTTCTACAGTCCATCTCTGTATCGAAGTTTTCCACTTGGCCTATTAGTTTTCTGGTGTTGATTAAATCAGTACCAGTAACATACTGGTTTCTTTATATTAGTGCTTTCTCACGTAGCCAAATGGAGGCTGTCTCTGTCTATGCAAGAAAATCTAAATAATCTAAAATATAATGATTGCGATAGCTTGCATTTTTCTTTATATTTGTGTTTTATATTCTAAACATAATAGGTGAATAGAGTGAAAAATAAAGTATTCATGGAAAATGAATGTAATATCTCTTCATATAATTGCTTTTGTCATGAATGTGATTTACTAGATTTTGGAAGAAATTCGACTACTGAAACCCAAATGGAAAACAACACAAAACAAATTAAAACAAAACGCCAATATTCCAAGAATATATTTCTTATTGCCCATTCTACAATGAAGAAATTAAACATTGCAATAATTAGCTAATAAAAATTTATTAGCAGCAATATTGGACTTTTCATTACCTCCGTGTTTACCAGAACACTGAATAATTATTGATAAACCAAAATACATTTTTATACAACTCATTTCTTCCTTATCTTCCATTATCTTTAATTGGCAGCCTTTAATGGCAATTTTTAATGAAGAAATTAGCGATATTTTTGGAGAGGAACTGACAGAATAATGATATCATTAGATTAAGCCAAAATGCCAATTTTACTTAGGGGAATAGCTATCTTTTCAGATACATGTTCCAATATCATATGTGTACTGTCCTCCTTAATATTTTCCTGTAATCTATAACTAATTATTTACACGTATATTGGAAAAACTATTTACTAATAAGAAATAGTTCAAATAAAATATACAAAAATATATGGTTAACCCAAAGCTAGTTTCAGATTTTCAATAGAATTAATGGGAAACCTGGTATATTAAGGCGGTGAGATAGCAAAATAGCACACCGGGTAAAAAATATCCTAGCAGTGTTTCATCCGACGACTTTCAGAGTTCTAATTTCGCCGTGGTCCACTTTGCCTTACATCCTTTTGGCGGTCGATAAAATAAGTACCAATTGATCACTGTTGTTCAAGTAGTCGACCTATCCCCTACTGGAAATTACTGGTCTTGTACTAAACCTTTGTAGATGCTGGTATGGCCGTGTGGTAACTTTATTCCGAAACAACTTAGTTCCGCGTTCAGTCCCACTGCATGGCGCCTTGGACAAGTGTCTTATGCTGTAACCTCAGGTTCATAAAAGACATATGAGGTGGATTTGGTAGATGGAAACTGAAAGAAGCCCGCCTCATACATATGTGTGTGTGCATCTGTGTGTTTGCATGTCCTATTTATGTGTGTCACCCAGCACCGTCTGACAACCAGAGTTGGCTTATTTATATTCCTGTAACTTAGCGCTTCGACAAAAGAGGCTGATTAAAAACGTACCCAAGTCCAATAAAATAAGTCTTGGGATGAATGTGTTACTTTAAATAATTCAATGTGACTCTCCATGATAGCCGTAATGCAGTGGTTGAAACAAGTACAAGTTTTTAAATACTTGGTCTGATCAATAACTATCTGGACTGTTTCCATAGTAACGAAGCTACAGCATGCAGAGTAAAGCCGCTGGGCACAGATTGACCTTAAGTACGTGTATGTACACTAAGTTTTAATGTTCTAGCCCATTCCTGCTGTTTACATCAGTGCTTGGAAGGAAAGTGTGTCGCGTGTGTTCATCGCATTGACCATGACAGAGAAAGCTGATAAGAGAATCATCAAATTTTGCCCAAATCTTGGCGATACCTGCTCAGAGGCCTACGCAAGGTTTTCATCATTCTCGACGCAATCAAGGAGATCTTGTGTAACTGAAACCCAAGTGTCTTTTTGGTCAGCTGAAAACAGTTTTGCCACAAACCTTGTAGACACGCGTCTCATATCCAAATATTCAGAGGTAATGGACTGAACTGAACCGAAAGTAATCTACACATCCTCTGATAACTCATAGATGGCGATTCGTCGACTTCCACTCACAGCTGCACGCACATTTGCGAAGCTTTATCTCAGTTCTGCTGGTTGCGGGTCTCCAATAACATTCGTCAATAGCGACATTTTTCGGCCATCTTGGAAACGTCTGAATCACTCGTACACTTGTGAGCGGCTCATACACTCCTCTCCATACACTTACTGTAACTTCGCGTTGGCCTCTGAGCAGGTATCACCATGACAACTTTGTCATGGTCAATGCAACGATCACACGCTACACACCTTCCTTCCAAACACAGCTGTAAACAGCGGAAGTGATCTAGAACATTAAACCTCGGTGAGCATACTCAACAGAGCTTAAGGTTCATTTGTCCCAAGCGGCTTTACTCTGCGGGCTTTAGCTTCGTTACTATGGCAACAATCCCGATACTTATTGATCAGATCTCATAAGATTGGTTTGAATCGTCCAATGATGGTACCGTTTCACCGTCACTCTAGTTCTATTAAACTACAAAATCATCCTTAAATCTACGATACGCTTATTAAAAGTTTGACACCTCGAATGAATTTATGCTCGAAATAAAAAAAATAACGGATGAATTTATCGACATAATACATGGTTTTACCTTTAAGTCTAGTTGACAATGGCTGATTTGGTGCTAAACAACGAGTCTGTGAGATAAATGATATTTTGTTATTAAAATGACAGACTCTTTCTTAGTGGATTTATAGCTTTATAGCGACAATCTCTTGTAAAGCGCTGTTCTATACTTTATTTCGTAACGACTTGGTCGTGATGCAGACGCGATTATCCAACAGTACTGGACAGGAATTAATTTTCACTAATCAATCATCGATTAGGGCTGAACATATTTTATGCGTTCCCTAATCAGTTGTGATTGATTTCCACTCCGTTTGTTAACGAAAGAATAGTCCATCTAGCAAACATTCCTACGCGAATCCTTCAGCTTTTATCGATAAAAGTATATTTTAACTGTTATATCACACACCAGTGTTGTTTTTGTGAAATCTTCAGCCTCAACACTATTGTTTTATTTGAATTATTCGGAGAAAAGAGGGAGCGAAGAGGGCAGGAAAAGCGTTGGAGGAAGAGAGAGAGAGAGAGAAATAGATTTGAGTACACGTGAACCACACGCGTAAATTTATTTATATATACACAGAGGTACATATATACGAGTTCGTGTATAGATAGCTTGATATATATATATATATATATATAGATAGATGATACATGCATACACACTGATAAACACACACACACACATACATACACACACACATATGAATACATATATTCTCGTAACGGCACATATTGCATACATCACATAAGCGTGCAAACACACATACACACAAGTATATACACACATATGTATTTACACATATATAAATGTTTGCATATATAAATCTTTGCACGCTGTTATTAGCTGACTTCGGTCCTTATAATCTCCATTTCTCAAAACTGAACTGGAAATTGCGTGTCTATAACAGGTGTGCCACTCACACCTTCCTCGATAAACCTCTACTGGAACGTTTGAAATATATATATATATATTTACACACACACACACACCACACACACACACACATATATATATATATATATATATATATATATAATATTAATTAGAGACAATGCCACTATTTTGTATTGGATTAAGTCTTTCTTTGTTTGATTTGCAACATAGTGGTTTTGTCTCTAATTAATATTATATAATATTTTACTATAAAATTGGATTCAATCCTAAATCTGATTTTTCCCTGTAAATTTGGATTTATTCCCTAATATTTATTATTATTATTATATATATATATATATATATATATATATATATATATATATGTATATATACATACTCTTTGTATTTGTGCATGTTTATATCTGTTTCTTTATTACCCACAAGGGGCTAAACATAGAGAGGGCAAACAAAGACAGTCAAACGGATTAAGTCGATTACATCGACCCCAGTGCGTAACTGGTACTTAATTTATCGACCCCGAAAGGATGAAAGGCAAAGTTGACCTCGGCGGAATTTGAACTCAGAACGTAACGGCAGACGAAATACGGCTACGCATTTCGCCCGACGTGCTTAACGATTCTGCCAGCTCGCCGCCTTAATGTTTATATCTGCATTGTGGTACTGTGTGTTACTCCTTAGAGAGGATCTAATATATATTGCTTTCGTTGTTGCTGTTATTGTTTACAGCACCTTCGTTTTTAATGTGTGGGCATCGGTTACTTCGGAGGAATTTGATGTCAACACTATACAGTAATCAATTAAAGTGTATCCTTGCTACAAACAGTTTTTCACATATGCATCTGTCCATATTGTATAATTTTCTACAAGATGACGTTCGGTACTTCTGCTGTTTCGATAGTTCCTAATACCACCTCAAGATCAGATCAAGTATTATACTTTAATCTACTTGTGATTCTGTTGTCTTTGTGTCTCAAGGGTGTCTATTGTTATGACGATACTTTTGTTTCTCTTCCTTGAATCACTACGTATTTCGCTTGAAAAATTCAATGAAATGTTCTTGACCAGAGCAGGGACAGGGCTTCATTCACCAAATATTGATGTTGTTCTTTGTTTTTGTTTCTTCTGTTCTTTCGGTTTTCTATAAAAGTAAGGTATAAAATTAACGAATCAGATAACATATTTGGTTGCAATATTCCATATTAGATATTACTTATTTGAAGGGATAAAGTATTTCGTTCTGAAACTATAATAAACTACAAAGTATGTTAAACATTTTTATAAGGGCGTAGAGGTGGCTTTGTGGTAAGTAGCTTATTACCAACCACATGGTTCCGGGTTCATTCCCACTGAGTGGCATCTTGGGCAAGTGTCTTCTACTGTAGCCCGAGGCCTTGTGAGTGGATTTTGTTGACGGAAACTGAAAGAAGCCCGTAGTATATATGTATATAGGTTTGTGTGTGTATGTTTGTGTGTGTCTGTGTTTATACCCCAACCAACATCTCTTGACAACTGATGCCGGTGTCTTTACGTCCCCGTAACTTAGCTGTTCGGGAAAAGAGAACAATAGAATATGTACAAGGCTTACAAAGAATAAGTCCTGGGATCGATTTGCTTGACTAAAGGTGGTGCTCCAGCATGTCCACATTCAAATGACTGAAACAAGTAAAAGTGTAAAAGACTAAGTCTATGCTCTTTTCTGCTGCGTTAGTAGTGCTATTGAATTGAACCACTTGTTAAGGTTATCTATGCAGATTTTCCATAGAAATCATAGCCAGCAATGATTTTCTTACGAAGTCTCGTAACTTTAATTAGTGATCCATATTAGATGTACAAGAAGAATGCCGGCGAGTTTTAGTATCAGATTACTCAGTGTCAGTTCGTTGCTTCAAATCCCTCGTAGCGTTTGGTTGCACTGTGTAGCATACTTTCCACTACATTTACTTAATTCTCCGAACTACCAGGAACAGCAAATAACTGTTAAACTTAGCACAATTAATGACGTCAAACAGCAATTGTATGTACAAATAATGGAACCTGTCTCTTTTATCTCAATTACATTAATGATAACATAATATACTGCCTTGACTGATTAAATCTACTACACTGAATAAAAAATACATATTGTATATTATGAAGGGTTTATATATAAATCTTGTACATAAATCCCACTTCTCACAGATAACATTAATTTTTAACGGCGGTGCATCAGCATGGCCACAGCTCTGCGCTAAAACTTTAATTAAAAAAATTAATATAAATCTTCAACTGTGAATAAAAGAGACATATTGAATATTATGAAGGGTTTATTATGTGAAAATCCTTCATAAAATATTGGGATGTCCGGAAAGTTCGTGCCGATGTTTAAAGGAAAGAAAAATGTCAACAAATACTTGCCATTACATTTTAATCAACCGAGTATGAACCATTTTGTTGCACAATGCGTTTCCATCTTTTCTTCAACTTGAAAATACCCTCTTCCCAGAATTGAGGTGGTTTCATGGCAAAGAATTCACCGAGGTATCTTTTTACGTCATTCAAGGAATTGAAATTTTTACCATTTAGATTATTCTGCAGAGACCTGAATAAATGGAAATCCAAAGGAGCAATATCTGATAAATATGGAGGGTGGGGTAACACATCCCAGCCGAGCTGTAGCAATTTTTGTCTGGTTCCCAAAGCATCAAGTACCGAAAATAAACTTTCTTATCTTCCATTTTAAAGGGTTACATAATTAACATAGGTTATAGGAACATAAACCTTCTTCCACGAAAAGATAGCTTAAACTGTATTTTAAATGGAGGTGTAGTCAAATCCTATTTCATGGACTCAACCATGTTCTAGAATATGTCGAAAGGTAAGCTACTATAAATCGGCACGAACTTTCCGGACAACCTAATACAATTTCAAATTTCCCTTCAAGTTTGAAAAAGGAATTCATATAATTTCTTTGTCGGTGTTTCCTCGATGCTTTAGATGTTTCGCATGTTCTGAGAGTCTGCTGATATTCCTTTGAGAGTTTTATTATTGTGTAAAGAATGGTGAGTTCGGTCCGTGGAGTGCTTGGTCTTCACAAACCCTGTATCCAAGCTACAGCTCTGATGGTTTTGGGAAGATCCACCTGATCAAAGAGCGCTATCGCGGCCACAATTTGTGATGATCTGCTTTCTTTCGTTTTCAGTATATGAAGGATCGTGACACGACCCTTGAAATTTGAAGCCGTCGAAAGAATTTGAACTCATAATTTTTTCTACTGCAGGCAAAAGGCCTGAAATTTGGGGGAGGGGATCAGTCGTTTAGATCTACCCCAGTGCGTAACTGGTACTTAATTTATCGACCTCGAAAGGATGAAAGCCAAATCAACCTCGGCGGAATGTGAACTCAGAACGTAAAGACGGACGAAATACATATTTCTTTACTACCCACAAAGGGTTAAACACAGAGGAGACAAACAAGGACAGACAAACGGATTAAGTCGATTATATCGACCCCAGTGCGTAACTTGTACTTAATTTATCGACCCCGAAAGGATGAAAGGCAAAGTCGACCTGCGCGGAATTTGAACTCAGAACGTAGCGGCAGAGGGAATAACTATTTCTTTACTACCCACAAGGGGCTAAACACAGAGAGGACAAACAAGGACAGACAAACGGATTAAGTCGATTATATCGACCCCAGTGCGTAACTGGTATTTAATTTATCGACCCCAAAAGGATGAAAGGCAAAGTCGACCTGCGCGGAATTTGAACTCAGAACGTAGCGGCAGAGGGAATAACTATTTCTTTACTACCCACAAGGGGCTAAACACAGAGAGGACAAACAAGGACAGACAAACGGATTAAGTCGATTATATCGACCCCAGTGCGTAACTGGTATTTAATTTATCGACCCCAAAATGATGAAAGGCAAACTCGACCTCGGCAGAATTTGAACTCAGAACGTAGCGGCTGATGAAATAACGCAAAGCATTTCGCCCGGTGTGCTAACGATTCTGCCAGTTTGTCGCCTTGGACTCAGAATGCAATAATACGATACACAATATATCATATTCTCCGCTGGAGCAATATCACCAGTCTTTGTACTGATATAATATTTATTCACTGACTTAAAAGAAATCATTTACTAAGTTAAAGAAGTACTGTGAATGTGGTACTTTAGTATTATCTTTATTTTCTCTATCACATTATCGATGTAGTAACATAATGCAGCGTAGATAGAGTGCAAGTTACTTAGTCACAGTTCGTGGGTTCAAATAGCTGGCAGGCATTTCTTTGTGTTGCGTAGCACACGTTTGTGTAAACTACGTTAATTAACCTTGCTATCCGGAATAGCAGTTAGATAAATTAAGAATGTTTACCGTGTCATATTGAAGGGAAATATATATATATATATATCTGACAGCAGATTGATACTATTAAACAGAAGCAGCTATGACAAAAATAATAAAGCAATTTAAAAGCTTCTCATCGGCTTAAAAGCCTACATTTATATCATCATCTATCATTATTTGTTTTTAGGTCTGATATCTCAAAACAATGCGAATCAAGTATAAATATTTATGAAAGCTAGCGGTCTACTACATATAGTCATTCGTCTGCTTTCTTTCTTGAGAGAACTATTGATACTATCATTATCAAGATGTGTTGACGACCATTCATAACATATGAGCCTTAGGAGTTTAAAGTGAAATAACAAATGAGAATTTAAAACAGGTTACAAACTTAGCTTCTTTCTAACTTTCCGTCTCTCCACTCCGATGCTCACAGATATGAACCTATACAGGTTGGCCCAAAAGTAGGTTTACAGTTATTCAACTATCTCTTTTGCATTCATATATTAGCATTTTTGTGGAGGCGCAATGGCCCAGGGGTTAGGACAGCGGACTCGCGGTCGTAGGATCGCGGTTTCGATTCCCAGACCGAGCGTAGTGAGTGTTTATTGAGGGGAAACACCTAAAAGCTCCACGAGGCTCCGGCAGGGGGTGGTGATCCCTGCTGTACTCTTTCACCACTCTTTCTTCTGTTCGCCTGCTCGCTTAGCCAGCGGGGTGGCGTCATTCAAAGGCTAAAACAATGCGAACGCATTGTGACCTGCGATGTATAGCAACATCAGATGGTCTTGCCGATCACGTGATATTAACATTTTAGATCTTAACTATAAGAAAATATGAAACCATTATTCTATGCTAATTTAGTCAATTTTGTCACACTCCCTTTTCAGTTTGTAATTGAAATTTAAATGTAATAAAATGTTTTAAAAGAAATTCAAAGTGCCTACGTGATAACTGTCAACCTACTTATTTTGCTTTATTCTTTTACTTGTTTCAGTCATTTGACTGCGGCCATGCTGGAGCACCGCCTTTAGTCGAGCAAATCGACCCCAGGACTTATTCTTTCGAAGCCTAGTACTTATTCTATCAGTCTCTAATGCCGAACCAATAAGTTATGGGGACGTAAATACACCAGTATCGGTTGTCAAGCGATGTTGGGGGTACGAACACAGACACACAAACATATACACACACACATACACGTATATATATGTACACACACATATATATATATATATATATATATATATATATATATACATGACGGGCTTCTTTCAGTTTCCGTCTACCAAATCCACTCACAAGGCTTTTGTCGGCTTGAGGCTATAGTAGAAGACACTTACCCAAGGTGCCACGTAGTGGGACTGAACCCGGAACCATGTTTTTCATAAGCAAGCTACCACACAGCCACTCCTGCAACTTTAATAGAAGAGCTTAGAATTTCATAGTTACAAGATTCATGAAATTTATTATAATCAATAGTAGTTTAAAGTTAAGTGAAGTAGCAACGTACAGGATGAAGACCAAAATATTAACTCGGTTTCTTGATTATTTTCCTAGTTTCTGCTTGAACATGCTAGAATACGAATCAAACAATTGTTAACTCAGCTGTTGTTAGCTATTTTGTTTTATTGCTATTATTTTTCCGTCAGTCCTAGGACTTCTAGCCCCTCTTACGCGAGTTCCAATATGGCAACATACCCTTGAACGGGACGCCAGTCTGTCGCTGGATTGAAAGACAATAAGTTTCGAGGCGGATGGACAATTCGATTAAATTGACCTTAGTTAAGGCGGCGAGCTGGCAGAAACGTTACCACGCCGGGCGAAATGCGTAGCCGTATTTCGTCTGCCGTTACGTTCTGTGTTCAAATTCCGCCGAGGTCGACTTTGCCTTTCATCCTTTCGGGGTCGATTAATTAAGTACGAGTTACGCACTGGGGTCGATGTAATCGACTTAATCCGTTTGTCTGTCCTTGTTTGTCCCCTCTGTGTTTAGCCCCTTGCGGGTAGTAAAGAAATATATATTGACCTTAGTATTCGACAGCTACTTATACTATCGACCCTGTGTAGCTGAGAGAAAGAGTTGATCTCGTTGGGATTCGAAATCAGAACGTAAAAAGCCGGGAAACTGCTACAATGTGTTTTGTTATTTCGACGTGCTATGGTTTCTGCCAGCTTGCTCACCGCATTTTCATTCTTTATTCTATAATATTTATTATATTAACTCTTGGTATCACATGCGTATCCCATGTGACGCACAGCACATATTTCCCTGGCGTCTATTCATCATTTATGATACACATGCCTAATTGTTTCAACCAGCAGAGGAACATGGGTCTTAAGTAAGGAAAGCTTTACGTTACTCAGATTATATTAAACAAGGGATAACTTAAGAGTCTGAAAACAAGAGCAAATTTATGAAGATTCTTTAAACAGGCACATAACAGAAAACAAAAAACAAATTAGAAATGTGTGTCATTTTACAAATACTCTCTCTTTTACTCTTTTACTTGTTTCTGTCATTTGACTGCGGCTATTCTGGAGCACCGCTTTTAGTCGAGCAAATCGACCCCACGACTTATTCTTTGGCAGCCTAGTACTTATTCTAGCGGTCTCGGATCTTTTCGGTTTGAACGGCAGTTTTTAACATAATTTCTAGGTAACTAAAAAATTTTAAACTTCGTATACCGGTAGAATGTGTTTAAAAAACATCTTTTTCTTCTGGTTTTATTGAGAAAATTCTATAGTTTGTAAGATATTTGTTGTTTTTTTTCTTCAATTTCTGCAATTTCAACCAATCAAATACGTCTATTGAGGTAAAAGACATTCTGTGCCGTATGAATATGTCCCTCGTTTAAAAAACAGATTGGGTATATTTACATTTGTGAAGAAAAAAGATACCCTTCCCCTACCCCTAAACCTAACCCTAACCCTAACCCTAAAACCAATTGAAATGCAATAGATCGATACTAGGGTCATAATTATGGGTGACAACTTCATATGACACTGCTAGAAAAACTGCCGTTCAAACCGGTAAGATCCGCGGTCTCTTTTGCCAAATCGCTAAGTTACGGGGACGACCCCCCCCCCATCGGTTGTCAAGCGATGTTGAGGGGACAAACACAGACACACAAATACACACACACGTACATATATACATATACATATATACGACAGGCTTCTTTCAGTTTCCGCCTACCAAATCCACTCACAAGGCTTTGGTTGACCCGAGGCTATAGTAGAAGACACTTACCCAAGATTCCACGCAATTGGAATGAACCCGGAACCATGTGGCTGTTAAGCAAGCTACTTATCCACACGGCCACTCTTGCGCAGTAATTCCGAATCGGAGCGCATGAAATCGAGTCACCTCAACTATCTTCCGTTTCAGCGATAATGTGAATTCTAACAAGCATGAAGTTACTGCACTAGTTCTCCCTTCAATGACGGTCACTTTGACTAATGTTCCAATTATACTAGCAACATTTACTAACATAGCTCAATAATATGTCACAGATGAAACGCACAATACCTTAGATGTATATCTAATTAAGGGTTAATTGAGAAAACAATCAGATCAAATTGAAGCGAGACTAATATCCTAGCAAAATTAAGAATGCGGCGGGAAACAAAACCCTTTAAAGAAATTGTTTTGCAAAGTTCCTTTACGGAATTAGATTAGATAGCAAAGAATTTGGTTCGTGTTATTGCATTCGATTCTGGAATATCATTGATGGTGACGATTATTACCGCATCAACTGATTTCGTTTCTGGTGCATTGCAGAAGATGCGCATTAGATATTTTGTCATTCATGACCTTCCCAAGGTCAGTACAACGTAAATAAATCTGGATAGATTAACGGATGGAAATCATACAGCAGTAATATTACATGACAGGCAAGTCGTTCTTACTTCCTCGGCCTTCTCTTTCTTTCTCCCTCTCTCTTACTCTCCTGATATATACATATGTATATATATATATGTATATATATAATATATTATATATATATAAGTATATATATATATAAATATATATATATATATATATAAATATATATACATACATATGTATATACATAAATATATATATACATATATACATGTATATATATATATAAGCATTCATATATATATGCATATACGCACGCCTAAATATATAGACACACACGCGCGAGATATACGTATTTATATTTATAGCCATATATCACACGAACATATACACCAATAAATGTCTGTATATTTGCCCATACACAAGTGCGCATGCACTCTCTTTCTCCCCCTCTCTCTCTCTCTCTCTCTCTCTCTCTCTTCCATTCTCAGTTACACTCAGTCACGTACGCCAGAGTGAGTGCGCTTTCATTGAGATGCTGACGCTATTCTAAATGTCGTTCGCTATATCAATCCCATACCGATGGTTTCATAGAGTCGCACATATTATTATCACCGTCTAATTTATCTTCAGTTACGTACACATAATTTCGTATGACAACAGAACACAACAATATACACAGACTCAAAACCCGCCCGACTCCCAGGAGCATGCGCACACAGGCACGTACTTCGCTCGCATTCATTCACACACACTCTCATGTATACGCAAAAATACACTGTTTGCCCATCAACCATATTTTTGCTTATCAGTCTTAAACTTTAAATTGTATAGGAAACATATTTCTATTTATTTACATTAAGATATTATCATTTTGACCAAGTTTTATTAGTATTGCTTATTTCAGCTACTTCCAACCGCCAGCGACTTTTTCAGTTTTTGTTTTCGCTTCCTTTATCGTTATTGGTTTTCTTGTTTTAAATTGTTTTTACTAGATATCCGGTTGTTATTTTACATATATTGTATAGCGATTTTGTTCTTCTGCCTATATATATATATATATATATATATATATATATATATATATATATGTGTGTGTGTGTGTGTGTGTGCATGTATATGTATGTACATATACATATATATACGTATATATGTATGTATATATATATGTATAAATATATATATATATATGTATATATATATGTCTATATATATATATATGTATATCTATATATATGTATATATATATATGTATGTATATATATATGTGTATATATGTATGTGTGTATATATATTTTGTATATATATTTACGTATATAATATATATAATATGTATATATATGTACATATATATATACATATACATAATTACATATATATATATATATATATATATATATAATATATATATATATATGTATAAATATATATACGTATTAATATACACATGTTTAATATATACTACCAAATTGTGTATGTAATATAGATATGAGCATTATATACACACACACACACACACACACACATATATATATATATATATATATACATGTGTGTGTGTATGTGTGTGTGTTGATGGCTATGTCTGTGTGTGTAACTGAATGTGCTCTGGATGGATCTACAATAGTATATTATATAAGTATACGCGTTATGTGGATATGTGTAAAACACACGTATATGTCCTATACATACACGTACACATACTCTCTAAATATAAAAATACATATGTATATATATATGTATGTACATATATATATATATATATATATATATACATCTACATATATATATATATATATATATATATATACATATATATTCATACATACATATATATATATATACATATATATACACACACACACACACACACACACACATATATATATATATATATATATATATATAATATATATTATATATATATATATATATATATATATGTATCTGGGTATGTGTATCACTCCATTATTTTTTGCGACGCTAACTACTTTTCAGAAAAGAATCTTTACTAATTCTGTGTTTTATTTTATTTTTGTTTTAAATTGCTTCTGTTTTCTTTGTTGTTGCTGCTGCAGCATTTTATCTTTGTAGAACCGAAGATAAATGGCAATTCTTGACATCTCATTGGAGCACTTGTGCTGTGCTACTTCTACTACCACACTTCCAATACCGACACCACCGACACCACCGACACTATTGCCAACCGACATAGACTAAGACCAATATCAAAATATTTTTTTCTTAAAAAATAAAACTATACAAAAATAAGAATACGCGTCCAAAGACCCTTTGTATAATCGCACAAATACCTAAATCATTATGAGTACCAACACATCCATCGAATCAACCTCACAACCAGCCCTCACAAACTCAAACTGATACATAATTACCAACATCAGAACAGCGTCGCCATCACTTTTACCACCAATACTAAAGTTTGTATCTCTTGCCAACCCTCCATGCAACCACTTCCACCTTTAACCTAGCTTCAGTTGAATGAGTCTGAAGATAACTTGATTTTTCTTTTTCGAAATACAGTATGTATTTTTTCTATTCTTCTGCTAGTGTTTGATACTTTCCTAGAAAAAAAAAAAAACGATCTTTTTTTAGATGCTGTCTGCTTTGCTGAATTTAGTTCAAAGTCTACATTATTTTTATCACAAATCATCATCATGGTCATCATTTTATTTTATTCATATGTATTTTATCTTATTCAGAAATCTATTTATTTTGGGGTTTTTTTCTGTTCTTTTTTTGTTTCGTTTCGCGTCTTCAATCAACTTTTACCATCAGAAGTTATTCACTTTGTAGATACCTGACCTGCTACAAACAACAGCTGCATTCCCTCAAGTGTCTAATCTCCATTGAAAGACGTATTCAAAAATTAGTCCAAGATAACACAGATAGTAAGGGATGGCCATGGCAGAAACGTCTTTGATGATAGATCTCAATATGTGCTGAACTCTGTGTGTTGAGAATAAACAGGGTGGTCACCACCAACGCCAATACTACAAACTGCATCTTCTTCGTATCAACATTATCATCATCAACACCATCAGCATATTCTTCATCCTTTACCACCTCGTATGCTCCTCTTCCCGCTTTCCTTCTCCTGTTTAAATTACCCTCCTCTCCATCCCACTCTCCTTTCCTTCCGCTTCTTACACCTTTCCTACTCTTCCCACTCCCCTCTCGTCTCACTCCCCTCCACCTCTTTCCACTTCCCTCCTGTTCACAGTCCTCTCCTCCTGTTCACACTCTCCTCCTCTTTCAACTCTCCTATTCCTCTTTCCACCCCTCTCCCCCTTTCCACTCCCTTCCTTCGTCTTTTCCCATTCCCCTCTTCACCCATATCATGAAAATTTGTCATCAAAGATGAAGAGTAGATCAATTATTTGTGACGTAGATACAAGGCGGGAAAATGTTGACAATATCCACACCAACCCACGAAGTTCTGCATTCTTTTAACCACTCCGAAAAGATGAAAGGCAAACCTAACCTCGAAGCTATTTGAACTAAATGCATAAAAAAAAGAAACAGAGAACATATCAAAGATATTTCCTTTGAAACTCTACTCTCAAGATTCTACTGCCCTAAATGGATGTTGTTTGTTCCTTCTCAAGCCATGACTGGTTCATAAGGGCCGATTTCCCGGTTTCATTGGCGCAGGTGAGCTGGTAGATGCAGGAGAAATGACTGAGAGAAAGTTGTGGCTAAAGAGTGAGCAGAAATTCGCCATTGTTTTCTGTCGTAGCCGCGTGGAGCTTAGGTGTTTCGCTCATAGACACACACATTGCCTGGTCTGAGATTCGAACCTGCATTTCCTCGACCGCGGGTCCGCTGCTCTAACCATTAGGTCATCTGCTTCCACACCCTAAATGAATATTAACTGCAAATTTTAGCACAAGGCCAGCAATTTTGGAAGAGGAGTCCACTTGATTACATCGGCCCAACTGTTCAACTCGTAGTAATTTCATCAACCCTGAAAGGATGAAAGGCAAAATCATAATTTGAACGAAGAACGTAAAGTATTTTATTTGGCGTGTTAAGGATTGTACCAACTCCTTGCCTTGCCCTATACGAATACTAAAATGTTTTCACTTGCACGATGACGAATTAATATGCCTGTAGCAGATCTACAAATAAATAGTTCTTATGTTGGTCCAAAATTAGCAATTTTGAGAAAATGGCCAAATCGATCACACTATTCGACTGATAGTTAATTCATCAACCCCAAAACGTTGAAAGTCGTCCTTGACAGCATTTAAACTCAGGACGTAATGCCAGAAGAAATACTGCTAAATTTGTCGTCCTCATTGCGAAGACTTACTCCACCTCGTTGCCTTAAAGACCTACTAATAAATAAAACCATTAAATATTTCAAATGTTGAACACTGAAACGTTACCAAAGACCTCATCACACTTCATTATTTTGATCGACACAATTCAACGAAAGATCTTCTACGCGGATAATCGATCTACTAGAAATGACAGCGATGTATCTATTAAATAACACTCTTAAGCACTATTGTCTACATTGGTAACTTTAGTCTCTTACATTTGCAAAGACAGAAAATTTCACGGAATATATAGGATTACAGAGCTTTTTAATCGGCGATGATCTGAAAATAACAGCAACAAGCACGGCTATGTAGAAAACCATTATGATATTCGTGTTCGGAGTTAGCGCTGTAGCGTAGGCAAAGGCATTTCCTCTATTTACGCTCCATACACATAAGTGTAATGATTTGTAATATATGTACTAAGGCACACATTTAGAAGAAATTGCATATTTGAGTCAACTATTTATAGTAGCTGATGGACATATTTTTTATCGATTTTTGGTCTATGGAAGGCAAAGAAGTAATCAACAGCTTTTCAGGTTTTCTTACTGAGAATTGCTGCAATCATCAGATCGAAATCTATCTGTCTATCTTTCTACGCAGTGGGACTGAAACCGGAACCATGTGATTAGGACGCAAGCTTCTTACCACATAGATATCTCTGGCTGTGTTTTCTTAATAATTACATAAGAAAACAAAACAACGAAATCACAGAGGGGTCAAACAAGGTCAGGCAAACGGATTAAGTCGATTACATTAACTCCAGTGCGTAACTGGTATTTAATTTATCGACCCCGAAAGGATGAAAGGGAAAGTCGATCTCGGCGGAATTTGAACTCAGAACGTAACGGCAGACGAAATATCGCTAAGCATTTCGTCCGGCGTCTTAACGATTCTACCAGCTCACCACCTATCTGTAGAAATAACCTTAACAAAGTAATGTAAGAGCACTGCTGACGCAATAAAACGTGGTACTGACTTATGAAAAACCTTTAGTATATTGTGTTTGCATAACGAAGTACCACGTACCTACAGGTCTTTAATATATTATAATATACCATGTATCTACTATAATATTTGTTGGATGAAAATTAAACGAAATTAAGCAAAAGACATGAATTTATTTAACAAATACAAATTAATGCAATTCTAAAACAGAGTATGTTTAATTCTTATTAACACTCTTAATAAAAAAAAATCCCGTATGAAATTTAAACAATTTGAAAGACATGGTTCGTCTCAGTACAGAGTACAATATACTTCATAATGTGGTATAATATCCCTGGTTTTCTGAAAGTCAAATAAGAGGTCCGGCACTGTATAATACGTGAACTCCATCGGTTACGACGGCGAGGGTTCAAGTTAATCCGATCGACGGAATAGCCTGTTCGTGATATTAACGTGCTAGAGGTTGAGCGCGACATATCCACGTGTGCTGTTATTGTAGAAGTCAGGGGGATTCAGCGTGACACAGAGCAGGAAAAAGCCGGCTCTTTGAATTACAGGTACTATGCATTTTTGCCAGCTGAGTGGACTGGAGCAACGTGAGGTTAAAATGTATGTCTTGCTCATGGACACAACGCACCGCAGGTAATCGATCTCATGACCTTACGATCATGAGCCGAGTACCTCTAACCACTAAGCCACTTGCCTTCACTGTACTGTATAACCCATAGACCTTGTGCAACATTCAAGTACCTGTCTTTTGATCTTCACTAAATAAGTCAATTTCCTCTCATCTTCCCTTCTATAAAAACAAGCAAACATACCCAATACCTCTTCCTCTAGTTTAAAGATTTGTCACCTAACTTCAAGTCCTTCCTTTAATTAATTACTTAATTCATTTATTTATTGTGGGAGATGATTACCATGTTTATACAATCGCCTTTGTTCCGTTCAACGAAGTTGGAGCCCAGCCATGGAACCCGACGTCGCATAGATGAGAAAGTAACGCAGCACCGTAGAAAAACGCTGCATCGTAGACACAGCCAAGTTCTTTCTTTTGTAGAATCGTATTGAATGCTTCCATGTATACTTCAACATTTGCACCAAATTAATAATTTCCTGCAACTTTTAAGCTTGGCATGTGTAATTCGGCCTGATGAGGAGCTAGCTAAGTACCCGTTCGTTGAGTAATTATTACATCAGAGGATCTGCTAGGAAACACATGTAGCCTGGATATTTACCTGTTCCACTCCATCAATATGGATTTTTATTCGCATTCATAGTAGTTCTAGCTGCTAACTGTGAGCTATACATATCTTCTTTCAGCTTATCAAACCTCAATATGGAAAATGGATTCCACCATCGACACCAATAACTAATTATTGATCCTGAGCGTATTTTTATACCTACAATGAACTACTTGAAAGTCACACACTTCCAACACCCAGATCCTTCGATCTTACAATTACATACAAACTTACATACATACATATACACACACGCATATACATATATAAATGTATACAGATTCTCATATATATATATATATATATATATATATATTATATATATATATATCGTTAATCCAAATATATCGTTAAACCAACATGAAAACACAAAAAGAAAAAACAACAACGCAAGTACGTGGAACAAGTATAGTGTTATTCGATGGTCAGGAAAGAAAAGAAAGTAGAATTTAATATTTCGAGCGGTGCTCTTCATCAGAAATATAGAAAAAAGAAAAAGTCCAAGAAAGGGAGGACGGAGAAAGAAAATCGCCAACAAAACACATGCGGTCACACACAGACACACACACACACACGGACGGACACACACACACACGCACATATATATATATATGTATATACATATATATATATATATATATATATAAAAGAGCAATAAAGATTCAAGTTAATTTAAAAAATTTACTTGAATATGGTACCTAACTTAGATGCAACAAAAAAAAACTATACTGATTTAACAATACAGTAATGTGGGGTGATTATAAGCGAGAAAGAAGCAACAAGAATGGATAGGTTTTTAGTACGATCGTTTCATACAAGGACAGGTTTTATTAAAAGTTGCAAAGATTACAGCATATAAACGAGTCCCGTACTCATCAGCTAAAATACATGTAAGTTCTCTAGACATCCTAGTGTTTGAGGCTATACTCATGAAGTAATGTAGATAATTAACAGATTTCTAAAGTTCATTAAAGTTCTTTAAAGATGATGTACAGTCTTATCACAGAATTTTAAAAAAGTTTGATAGCATCACAGAGAAGGTGACCTAATCCATATGAATTTCCATAGATATGATGAGGGATTATATACTCACAGAAGACAAATTTATCCATTGTTAATTACAACGAGGTGGGTCTCAATTCCTGCTTATTAGCATTACAGAGAGGGTGAATTAATCCTTTGTATATATGCACAGATTCCAATGGTGTAGATGTAAATTTCCAGAGAAATGGAGATGAATTTCATATTCACAGGCGATAAATTTTACAATGGTTGAACACAATGAGGTAGGTATCAATCCTTGTTATATGATTAGGTGTTTGCCACATTAATCACATTACTGCTATTCACAAGAGGCTGTAGCTATTTAACTCTTAAGGCTGAAGGGCTTACTAGATCGGCCAAGAATAGAGAAGGGAATAGAAGAAAAGAGAGAAAATAATGGAGGAGGGAGCAAAAAGGGGGGGGGGAGAGGGTGACTAAAAGAGAAGAGAAAAGGAAACAGAGAATAAGAAGAAGAAAAAGAAAAAAGAGAAAAGAGAAAGAAATAGGGAAGAAGGGAAAAAAAGAAAAAGAAAAAAAGAGGGTTCTAGCTATACAGAAGAGTTAGTAGACTGTAAGTCTGGTTTTAATCAACAGGCATCTAGGAACTAGAGGAGAATATTATCTTTGACCAGTAAACCGTTAATTTATTGCTGTTGAAATCAGCTATGAGTTTAAAGAGAATCTAAAGAGATAACACAGTCAGGGGTTAAGGGGTCAGATGCTAAAATCACCAGAAAATACATTAGGAAAATCTAAGTATAATCTTATCAAAAAGTCATTAAAAATTTACTTATTTAATTTATTCATTTATTGTCTTAAGGAGTTGTCGTTATTATTCATACATTGACTGACTACAGGTCAATCTTATAAGATCATTTACAAGGTGTTAGGGTATTGTCTATCATAATGAAGATAATCATATTATCACCGAGGGAATAGCCTTATTTATTTAATTATGAAATAGAATTATGGGGCTACAGTAACTAATTATAATTTATTAGAGTTATGCTATTAAATTAGATTAAGTTAGGAATTAAAATAAATATTACAATTAAGATTTAAAATTAAGAATTAAAAATTGTGAGTTGAAATTAAATAAAGCCTCAATTAGGTAGCGAATAAGTACTATTCATTTCCTGTTCTCAAAAAACTGATGCAGATATAAGGAAAAAGATAAAGATAACTGTAAGTGAGAACACTTAGTTATCTACTTAAAGCAGTGCTATACTAGTAGAAATCAAGTTATATCTATCTTTCTAGTTATGAATATTTCCAATCATTTAAAATATTTTAAAGTCTTCAATTTAGCGTGGACACAAACTTGACCTAGTTCGATATGGTTATTCAATAAGTTTCTATGTTTACTATGCTTTAGAATTTCGTACGTCTCCATGGAGCATAGTTGACAACCAACCCTACTATTTTTATACGGAATTGCTCTCCTAACTATTTCCCAATTAAGGGTATAATTTTTATTATTATTTTTGAGTTCCCAGATTTGTTTGAAAGTGTGGTGGTACCAGCTTTATGACGTAATTTAAAAGTCGAGATGTGATTTCTAACTCTAGCTAAAAAATTAATTGTACAGCCAATGTAAAAATATTTGTTATTCTCCGTGGATATGGTACATTTATAGATTACATTATTTCCCTACATAGACCAGGTGCCGGGCATTTTGATTTTATTCTACACTTACACACAGGAGGAACAACTTCAGGCCTTGGATTATTCCTGGGTAGATGTTTAAGGTTCCTATTATTTTGATTAATCAAAATAATAGGAACCTTAAACATCTGGGAACTCAAAAATAATAATAAAAATTATACCCTTAATTGGGAAATAGTTAGGAGAGCAATTCCGTATAAAAATAGTAGGGTTGGTTGTCAACTATGCTCCATGGAGACGTACGAAATTCTAAAGCATAGTAAACATAGAAACTTATTGAATAACCATATCGAACTAGGTCAAGTTTGTGTCCACGCTAAATTGAAGACTTTAAATATTTTAAATGATTGGAATATTCATAACTAGATAGATAGATATAACTTGATTTCTACTAGTATAGCACTGCTTTAAGTAGATAACTAAGTGTTCTCACATTACAGTTATCTTTATCTTTTTCCTTATATCTGCATCAGTTTTTTGAGAACAGGGAAATGAATAGTACTTATTCGCTACCTAATTGAGGCTTTATTAATTTCAAACTCACAATTTTTAAATTCTTAATTTTAAATCTTAATTGTAATATTTAATTTTAATTCCTACTTAATCTAATTTAAATAGCATAACTCTAATAAATTATAATTAGTTACTGTAGCCCCATAATTCTATTTCATAATTAAATAAATAAGGCTATTCCCTCGGTGATAATATGATTATCTTCATTATGATAGACAATCCCTAACACCTTGTAAATGATCTTATAAGATTTGACCTGTAGTCAGTCAATGTATGAATAATAACGACAACTCCTTAAGACAATAAAATGAATAAATTAAATAAGTAAATTTTTAATGACTTTTTGATAAGATTATACTTAGATTTTCCTAATGTATTTTCTGGTGATTTTAGCATCTGACCCCTTAACCCCTGACTGTGTTATCTCTTTAGATTCTCTTTAAACTCATAGCTGATTTCAACAGCAATAAATTAACGGTTTACTGGTCAAAAATAATATTCCCTCTAGTTCCTAGATGCCTGTTGATTAAAACCAGACTTACAGTCTACTAACTCTTCTGTATAGCTAGAACCTCTTTTTTTTCTTTTTCTTATTTCTCTTCTTTCCCTATTTCTTTCTCTTTTCTCTTTTTTCTTTTTCTTCTTCTTATTCTCTGTTTCCTTTTCTCTTCTCTTTTAGTCACCCTCTCCCCCCCCCCTTTTTGCTCCCTCCTCCATTATTTTCTCTCTTTTCTTCTATTCCCTTCTCTATTCTTGGCCGATCTAGTAAGCCCTTCAGCCTTTAAGAGTTAAATAGCTACAGCCTCTTGTGAATAGCAGTAATGTGATTAATGTGGCAACACCTAATCATATAACAAGGATTGATACCTACCTCATTGTGTTCAACCATTGTAAAATTTATCGCCTGTGAATATGAAATTCATCTCCATTTCTCTGGAAATTTACATCTACACCATTGGAATCTGTGCATATATACAAAGGATTAATTCACCCTCTCTGTAATGCTAATAAGCAGGAATTGAGACCCACCTCGTTGTAATTAACAATGGATAAATTTGTCTTCTGTGAGTATATAATCCCTCATCATATCTATGAAATTCATATGGATTAGGTCACCTTCTCTGTGATGCTATCAAAACTTTTTTAAAATTCTGTGATAAGACTGTACATCATCTTTAAAGAACTTTAATGAACTTTAGAAATCTGTTTAATTATCTACATTACTTCATGAGTATAGCTCAAACACTAGGATGTCTAGAGAACTTACATGTATTTTAGCTGATGAGTACGGGACTCGTTTATATGCTGTAATCTTTGCAACTTTTAATAAAACCTGTCCTTGTATGAAACGATCGTACTAAAAACCTATTCATTCTTGTTGCTTCTTTCTCGTATATTATATATATATATATATATAAATAATATATATGTATATATATACATATGTATTATATATATATTTATATATGTATATATGTGTATATATATATATATATATATATATATATATATATATATATATATATATATATATATAATATATATATAATATATATCAGATTGAACAGCCGAAATTTGCTATGATGATTCGGTGTCTGACTGAAGATTGAAGGCTTCGAATGATTTGTCTGTGTTCCGTGTTCGTCCCTTCCTGTATTTCACGTTCATTATATATAAAAACATTCATTCTTATATTATTGCGGCGTTACGTGCACCCCCCTGTTTGTTTGTCCAATTTTAAACCCTGCACGACTTCTATACACACTGTCTTTTCCTACCCGCCA
>NC_042999.1:20569764-20584764 GCF_006345805.1 Octopus sinensis
GTCTACACTGCTAGAACAACAAGAATATGTGGTTTTTACGTGAACGACAGATTTCAGTATTATCTAATAGTCCTGTGCTTTCTAGTTTAGGTAGGACAACTATTATGAGGTGAGTTTCGCTATAACATACACTAATAGCTTATTTTATGGACGACAAAAGGATAAGAAGTTGACCTCAGGGGAATTTAAAGAAATAAATAATGCCGAAGTAAATAATCTATTTTACTCTATGCACAAGGCCCGAAATTTCAGGGGAGGGGCCATTCGACTAGAATCGCCCCAGTGCGTAACTGGTACTTAATTTATCGACCCCGAAAGGATGAAAGGCAAAGTCGACCTCGGCAGAATTTGAACTCAGAACGTATAGATAGACGAATTACCGCTAAGCACTTCGCCCGGCGTGCTAACGTTTCTTATTCCTTTATTGCCCACAAGGGACAATACGTAGAGGGGACAAACAAGGACAGACAAAGGGATTAAGTCGATCACATCGACTCCAGTACGTAGCTGGTACTTAATTTATCAACCTTCCCGAAAAGATGAAAAGCAAAATCGACCTCGGCAGAGTTTGAACTCAGAACGTAAAAACAGACGAAATACCTATTTCTTTACTACCCACAAGGGGCTAAACAGAGACGGGGCAAACAAGGAGAGACAAACGGATTGAATCGATTATATCGACCCCAGTGCGTAACTGGTATTATTTAATCGAGCCCGAAAGGATGAAAGGTAAATCGACCTCGGCGGATTTTGAACTCAGAACGTAACGGTAGACGAAATATGGCTACGCATTTCGCTCGGCGTGCTAACGATTCTGGCAGCTCACCGCCCTGCCACCTTTTGATATTATCTAATAATGGTTTAAAATGTTGGTACAAAACCAGCAATTTTAGAATGAGGGGGTTATATCCAACCTACTTCTAAACTAACACTTATTTCATCAATTCAGATCAGATATAAGGCAAAGCGCACCTTGCAGTAATCAGAACCCAAAACGCCAGAATAGATCAGAGAAAGCTTTTTTTCCCACGCTCTAACTATTCTACCAACTCGCCGCATTTTAATACTATTTAATAATAAAAATAAATTACACGCCGTTCTTTTGTGTTCTGCTATTCAGAACGGAACATCGCGTATTTGCGTCTGTATATCTGTGTGCCTGCGTGTGTGTCTATGTGTGGGTCACATAGATGGGAATGAAGAGAATGTGATGCGATACAAACTAAAATTATCTTTACGAGATAATCCTGTTTATGGTTTTGTTGTGTTTCCTACTTTTTTTAAAATTTAATTTTTGTCAGGTTACTTTGTTGGAACAAGAAACATGTTTACTTCTACAATAATTACTACTATTGTTATTCTATTGTGCTTCTGGACAAAACAGCACAAAACTGCCTGATTCAGCTGATTTAGCTAACAACAAGTTTCACGTTGCCACTCGACCTACTAGTGTTAGCAGTAAAAAATCTCCCTCAACTTTGACATGACCGTCTTATAAGAAAAAAAAAGAAAAAAAAACGATACATATCGGACAAAGCAATTTTATATTTTATAAAACGGACAGTCCGTTAGTGCTCTATTTATATTTTCTATTTTTTTACTACCCACGAGGGGCTAAACACAGAGAGGACAAACAAACGGATTAAGTCAATTATATCGACCCCAGTGCGTAACTGGTACTTATTTATTAAGGCGGCGAGCTGGCAGAAACGTTAGCACGCCGGATGAAATGCTTAGCGGTATTTCGTCTGTCGTTACGTTGTGAGTTCAAATTCCGCCGAGGTTGACTTTGCCTTTCATCCTTTCGGGGTCGATAAATTAAGTACCAGTTCCGCACTGGGGTCGATGTAATCGACTTAATGCCTATGTATGCCCTTGTTTGTCCCCTCTGTGTTTAGCCCCTTGTGGGTAATAAAGAAATAGGTACTTATTTAATCGACCCCGAAAGGATGAAAGGCAAAGTCGACCTCGGCGGAATTTGAACTCAGAACGTAGCGGCAGACGAAATACAGCTACGCATTTCGTCCGACGCTCTAACGTTTCTGCCAGCTCACCGCCTTCTATTTATATTTTCCATTATAGTTTTACACTACCAGAGTCGGCCTGAGGTTAAGCGATAAGCTCAACAATGATATGGTTCGTTTCATAATAAGAATATGTATCCTCAGCGTTATGGGTACAAAATGCTTAGCGTCATTTCGTCTATCTTTACGTTCTGTGCTCAAATCCACAGAGATCAATTTTGTCTTTCATCCTGTAGGGGGTCGATGAAATACGTGCCAGCTGAACACTAAGGTCGACGAAATCGACTTAAAACCTAACCCAAATTTCCTGGCCTAATGCCAAAGTTTGAAGCCAATTTCAACAGGAAGTCAAATTTTGGCTATTTAAGTTCAAATAACGGCCAGAAGGATTCGTAGCATTTTATGAGACAATTTGTTATAAGTGATGTTTTGTTAGGCGAAGTTCTCATCAGTGGTTACACCAAACATTAACATAGAATTTAGAGACAGAATAACACGTGTCGCATCATTATATGTTATAATTTTTCGAATTCACCGCGCAAGCGAGTCAGCAGCAAATGAAGATATGCCGACTATATATAAATATATCACCATAAAATTCTTACACATCGCTGGTCACAATGCGCTTCGCATAGTTTTCGCCTTCAAACGACGGCACCCCGCTGGCTAAGCGAGCAGGCCAACAGAAGAAAGAGTGAGAGAAAGTTGTGGCGAAAGAGTACAATAGGGGTCGCCGCCACTCCCTGCCAGATACTCGTAGAGCTTTAGGTGTTTTCGCTCAATAAACACTTACAACGCCCGGTCTGGGAATCGATCCTACAACCGCGAGTTCGCTGCCCTAACCAGTGGGCCATTGCGCCTCCACACACACATATATATATACGACGGCCTTCCAGTTTACTCTTACTAATTTCACTGAAAAGCATTGGTCGTCCTTCGTCTAAAAGTGATTTCTAATAGACACGACACGTAAAATTTAAGAGATGCTTATTGTCGATACTTATTACATCGATTCCAGATTTATAAAAGACAATGTCGGTAATGAAAACGACAATAACTTAAAGTTGTAAGGCATTTTCTCCGACTCTGTATCAGCTTTGACATTTATTTTTACATTGTGAAAACTTATAACATTGACTGAAGTTTTCTCATTATGGGCGAGAAGTACAGACGATTGAATCAATCCCAGTAGTAGACTGTTGCGAACTGTATCAACTCTGGTTGGATGAAAAATAAAGCCGACCTTTCTTTGTTTCGTAGTTCGTTAAAATGAGTAGCGATTAATTGCTTGGATCAATTCTCTTGACAACGTCTCTGTTTTAGAATGTAAAGTCCTTATGCGAATATTAGTCTTCGTGACAGCTTTCATTTAGTAAACACACCCAGTAACACACTACTCAAAATGATTTGCTAACTGAATAATTCCGTTGTAATTAGTAAACACCAGAATTTGTAAGCATTAAGTAAAATGTCATTATGTTCAATGATCGGACATATTCCAATAGATTATGGCATAAATGTTCAATCGAGGTGATTGATTAGAGAACGCCTTCATAGAGAATTATTACGATCGAATTAGAAGTCTGATCAATAGCTAGTAAATTAGAATAATGATATTATACTAATTTAATTTGGAGACTAAGCCTGCAAATAAAAGGTTACAAAATTGACCAATGTTCTAATATTGTTCATGTCAATTTAATGATGATTTCTGCCATTTGTACACGGTACAAGACCACGTATTTAGGTATGGTCTTTGGTGTAGTTCATAACATGCCCTCTACAAGTTGACTAATTGGTGAAAATCAAAGTGAGTAAGGATTTTTATTTAAAACCTTCAAGGTATTTTGGCTCACAGTCCAAACCTAATCTCGTTTATATATTCCAGTTTGGTTACATTCATCTGTCTTCCAAATAATCCATATACAAACGTACAACTCAGGCTTCTTTAGTTACGGTTTTCTTTTTTTAAAATGCTACAAAACACCAAGCACACTCACATAGACGTGATAACTTGCTTTACCCACAAATTTCAGCCTTTGAATATGCACCACGCCAATAAAACTGACAGGTATCTACATGTATGTACTGATATGTGCATTCATAGATATATAGGGTGAAAAACAGAAAGTTAGCGAGGTTATTGGTTCAATAGATAGATAGAATTCTATGAAATCTCTTCATAAACATCTTATCTAAATATATCATACATTCTCGCACGCATACGCGCTCGTACGCACACACACAAACTTACACACACATCAGCATACCTATACAAAATCAAAATTGAAAAATGAAACACACAGATATTCATCGGGACAAGATTTATGTTGAATTTTTGCTTAAGGTCAGCATAAGTCAAATACACAGCTATAGAGCTATATTGCGCTCTTCATTTTAAGATTCTTATTGAATCTATCCGTAAACAGTTCCCTCAGAAACTACCGTTCGTTCGGACCAAATACATATCGGTAATATTAATAAATAAAATTTGTTTTGGAGGATCACATACCAAGCAGGTGATTTGATCTGAGAAAATTACTGTGTTGAAAACGCATAGCCATTAAGAAGAGACTGTTAACTTTGCTTAAATATTTATTTTTTGTATCAAACTTTTCGTTGCTTCGACTACAACCTGGTCAGTGATGCGATTCCACAGCCATTGTGTGTTTTTGGATGGCTAATCACCTTGTAAATGTATACAATTTGTATCATAACTCACTAATAGTTACTAGCTTCATACAAAAAGCACAAGAAAGACTACAATGGAATATTAATTCACTCAAGGAACCATGCTGCTTGTTCTACTACACATAGCAATCATTCTAGGTTGCATAAAACAGCAGACTTATTTGAGACACCAGTGTACGATCAACATTTTGAGAGACCAGCAGATGATCGACATTATGAGAGACGAGCAGACGATCAACATTTTGAAGTCACTTGACACAGACGCGAGACTGTCTCCTCATGCAGCCGTTTATCGCTACTACAGTCAACTCATTTCCCCGGGAGAGGAATTGCCACTCACATCTTCGCCACTAAACTTAGTGGCGCCCCTGCTATCTTGTGAACCATACTTTGTTCAACACCACCATGTATTCTACACGACCCTCGTCTCACCCGTCCAATGTTTCCAAAGCGTCAACCCTGAGAATATATTTTGATTTTTGCTTCATTTTATCGACAGCCATCAGCACACAGTTGATCAAGGAGAATAATAATGACGGGAATCTTAGCGATCTTGTATTGCCTGCGAACGACACGATCAAAGCAATATCTTCTACATTAATTCCCCATCCAAAATAAATGAATAGATAAAATGATCTACAAAATTTAATGTCCTTAGCAGAGCTGAATATTACTTTCAAGAAACTCAGTAAATAAATTGCCATTAGCTGTTTTTTTTAATTTCTTCTACAGTTAAATTATTACGATATTTGAAATTCATAAAAGCTCCTAAAGTGAACCTGATGTTTGGTGGTGGTGGCGGTGGTGATGGTGATGGGGGGACGAGTTTAAAATGAAGACGACATGATGTTGATGTTGCCTATATTAATACTTTCGCTGTTGTTCTCGGTTAGCCCCAGATGAATTCATATCGAACACATAAACACAAAGGCATTCCAATCGGATCTTTTCACTTTGACCGGCAGATTTTTTTTAATAATTTCTTTGTAACTAAACACTTTTAAACTTCGTATACTGGTAGAATGTATTAGATAAAACATCTTTTTCTCTTGGCTTTCTTGAGAAAATTTTGTAGTTGTTAAGCTATTTCTTGTTAAATTTCTTGCATTTCGGCAATTTCAACCAATCAATGACGTCTATTGAAATGAATACAATTTCTGCGGTTCTTTGTCAACAACAATTTATCACGGTGTCTACTCAATTTGTCACTGTTATTTATGACATATTTCATATCAGTTACGTTCGTATGAATAACAGATTATCGTTATTAAACTTTTATTAATAAACACATATTCTAAGCTCACAACATATGCAGTTTTAATTTCCCTCTCTGTTGCACAGATACACACATTACATATTATATATTCGTTTAAGAAGCAGATTGGGTTTATTCACATTTCTGAAGAAAAAATACCCTTCCCCCTAACCCTAACCCTAAAACAGATTGAAATACAATATATCGATACTAGGGTCATAATTATGGGTGGACACTAAATGAGAGAACGATTTTGTTATCCAGCTCTGTTTACGAGTGACCCCTCAGTTTATGGCCACGCACGTTTATTTGTTTACATTTGAAGAAGATCGTCACTTTCTGTAAAATTTTTATTTTTTTATATATGTGGGGTTAGGGGTGGGGGTATCTTTTTCTCATAAATATTTGACCGTTAAATCTAACAAAATTGGTGTCTATGCAGATGCTCTCTCAATACTTCTTTCTAATCTCTTCTTTCTCCCCCTCTCTCTCTCTCACTCTCTCTACCTCTCACTGGCTCCATGAAAATGTTGACAGACATAATCAGTTATTAACGCTGTTCTAGTGACTTCGGCTGTTAAAGCAGCAACGACTGAGAAACGATGACGTTATGGGCGTTAATTAATCTATTATTTAATATATAATTAAAATAGAATGAATTCGTTTGACAAGTTACTCAGATTTATACAATATTCACATGTCCTTATCAAAGTGGTTTAAATATTTGCTACATTAGTTTAACTTGCGCATTTTTCGATATAAATCTTTGCTGTCCTGTAGTGCTAAGTTGCTTAATATTCACGTCTTTATTGGCAAAAAAGCCCTAATTTACTCAGGAAATATTTCATTCAGAATAATAATTTTTTAAAAAATTAATAAATATATGAAACTTTGTTAAAGCACTCCACATGGATTTAGCAATTCTGAAACATATTAAACAAGAATTTGGAAACCAGCACTGGATTTCTATGGAAGGTGACGATGATACGTCAGATACAACGACTTGTCGAAATAAAAACAACACTCATACATACATACATACATACATACATAGATATATACATACATGTATACATACATACATACATGCATACATACATACATACATACATACATACATACATACATACATACAATATATACATACATACTGCCTAAATACCAATCTTGAGAAATTAGGCTTCTCGAAACCAGAAAGGAGAAAGCTACTTAGAATATTACAGATCCAATCCATCACTGGAAATATAAAGATCTGTAAAACATTCCAGAAGTATACTATTTAAATATATATGATCATGTCTAGATATGTAACTCTATGCATGAGAATACATACATAGTACATACAAATTTGTACATACATACAAACATGCATACATACATACACACGTACGCACATACGTACATACATACATACCTACATACATACATACATACATACATGCATGCATGCATGCATGCATGCATACATACATACATACATACATACATACATACATACATACATACATACATACATACATACATACATACATACATACATACATACATACATACATACATACATACATACATACATACTGCCTAAATATCAATCTTGAGAAATTAGGCTACTCGAAATCAGAAAGGAGAAACTAATTCGAAAACTAAAGATCCAATTCATCACTGGAACTGTAAGAATCTGTAAAACTTTCCAGAATTTTGCCATTTAAATATATATGAGCATGTCTAGATATGTAACTATATGCATGAGAATACGTACATAAAACATACAAATCTGCACATACGTATATAGAAACAAAAATACCCTGTTTTTTATGTTGAAATTTCAATGAAGGAGTCTTGGATCTAGGTTAGAAACCGGTTCTTCCCCTATTGGCAAGAAATCTGGAAATAAACTGAATAATGACATACATAGATACATATATGCACACACACACACACACACATACCCACACATATGTATATATATTTCTAGCTTTCCACTTTTTATTGCTCACGTTTATAATTGATAGCACTATAGAATGTTGCCATTTTATGATTCATAATTTGTGTCAGCTGAGATCAACCTGATTTCGACGCAACATTTAAAAAATAATGAAGTGTTAAGAGCTCAATAAGTTGTGTGAATGGTGTTTTATGAAAAGATCGTTTCAACGTATATGTAGTAATTGCATGAAATTGTTTAAGTATTTTTTTTCATGTTGCGTGTCGGTCTTATTCGATCAAACATTTGATCGTATTTTACCTAGCTGTAGATTATCTAATACATTTGTGTGTACTGCAAAACAGTAGGAGTTAAGATGAGTAAGATTTTGCTGCTATTTCAAGCAACGTGTGCAATCCGGAACAGGCTGCTTTACTGGTTAGTATCTTTAAAGGTATACGGCATAAGTCTTTTCAAGATATCTGTCTTACGTGACAAGTAAATTTCTTGCATATATTTATAATCAAATATTGATTTCAAATGTTAGCACAAGAAGAGCAATTTCTGGTAGGTAGGTCAGTCGGTTACAACATCCCCGGTGCTCGACGGGCACTTATTTTGTCAACCCCGAAAGGATGAAGGTCACAGTCGACCTCGGTAGAATTTCAGCTCCACTCACCGCCTCATCATTTGTCATATGTTGGTTTCAAATTTTGGCACAAGGCTAGCAGGTAAGTCGAATACACCGACTCTAGTGTTCGACTGAGTCTTCTTTTATCGACCTAGAAAGGATGAACGGCAAAGTCGACTTCTGTGGTATTTCATACAAGGAATATTTCTCTTTTACTCTTTTACTTATTTCAGTCAATTTACTGCGGTCATGCTGGAGCACCGCCTTTAGTCGAGCAAATCGAAACCATGGCTTATTCTTTGGCAGCCTAGTACTTATTCTATCGGGCTCTTTTGCCGAACCGCTAAATTACGGGGACGTAAACACACCAGCATCGGTTGTCAAACGTTGTTGGGGAGAAATTAAGGTACAGACATATACACACACACATACATACATATATATATATATATATATATACGACGGGCTTCTTTCAGTTTCCGTCTATCAAATCCACTCACAAGGCTTTGGTCGGCCCGAGGCTATAGTAGAAGACATTTACCCAAGATGCCACGCAATGGTAATGAACCCAGAACTATGTGGTTGGTAAGCGAGCTACTTACCACACAGCCCCTCCTGCCCCTATTCTAATAATTTTGCCTGGCTGCTAACGATTATGCCAGTTCTCCTCCTTAGGCAATTATGAAATATTGAAATTTGTTGTTAATCATTTATAGAAACACAACCAAGTTAGAAAATGCTGCCAATGTTTAGAAACGAAAGAAGAAACTTAATATTATACAAGTTTGAAAGAAAGGAGTATATGAAGCAATTAATAAAAGTGTGCAGAGGAGATGTTTCTTGTTGTAGATCAGTTTTAGTCTTCCTTTCTGATGATTGTTCAGGCAGGAAAAATGTTGAGAGCATGGTTTCGATCGCGATCGACATACACAACGAAGTTTTAAACTTCAAAGATAAACTAAATACCAGTTGCGTACAGGGATTAATCTAATCGACTGCCCCCACTCACCCAAAATTTCGTGCATTGTGCATAGAGTGCAAATGATTATTTTGATATATAAGATTATTCCACTGAGGTCAATTTTGCATGTCATAATTTCGGGTTCGATAAAATAAATACCAGTTAAGTAGTGTGTTCGGATCTTTTCGGTTTGAACGGCAGTTTTAACATAATTTCTAGGTAACTAAAAAAATTTAAAACTTCGTATACTGGTAGAATGTGTTTATAAAATATCTTTTTCTCTTGGCTTTATTGAGAACATTCTATAGTTTGTAAGATATTTGGTCTTTAATTTCTTGCATTTCGGCAATTTCAACCAATCACTGACGTCCATTAAGGTAAACGACATTCTGTACCGTATGAATATGTCTCTCGTTTAAGAAACAGATTGGGTTTATTTACATTTATGAAGAAAAAAAAGATACTCTTCCGCCCACCCCTAACTAACCCTAACCCTAAAATAGATTGAAATGCAATAGATCGATACTAGGGTCATAATTATGGGTGACAATTTCATATGACACCACTCGAAAAAACTGCCGTTCAAACCGAAAAGATCCGTGTGTTCGAACTGGAAAGAAAAGTATTATAGTCTGAACTTTACAGACTAAAAAGAAAAAAAGAGAGAAAAATAACGGAAATTCGAACCGTTAATGAATAGGTTTCTTTATGTTTTGGTAACCTGTGACAAACAGTTTTCTTTTGTTTTTTTTTTTAAAGAAATTAAGAAAAAACAGTATAAACATTTATTGAAAAGTTATAATGATAAGGCAGAGAACAAAGGAAAAAGTCGCGGTTTCGACTCAGAGCAAAACAAGACATTATCGAAAGGTTTAAGTGTAAAAAGGAATTCACGGTTCCATCTCGCAGCGGGGGCGAGATGACCGTCTCATTTGCATTATTGATCTATCATTTCACATATCATACTTCATGTGTTTTATGTTCCCGCATGTGTTTTGTATGTCCCCTCTATATTCAGACCTTTTGCTTGTAATAAAAAGAAAAAGTAGTGAGTTCGATATAATTAATTTATTTCCTCCCCAAAATTTGCTGGCCTTGTGCACAAATTTGAATCCAATATATAATGATATTTCAATTGTCATGATTGAGGTAACTAACCTAATCTATAAAAGGTTAAGTCAAGCGCTAGCATAACTTGGAGGTGTGAGATGAAGTCGGTTCGCCCTTTTAAGGGGCGGAAGTTTTGGGTGTGCTATATAAATATGTATTATGTGATTGTGCCTGGTGTTTTGTAGCATTTTTTAAATAAGACCGTGACGAAAGAAGCCTGACTTGTACGTTTGTATATGAAATATTTTGAAGAAGGATGAATGTAACCAAATTGGAATATATACACGAGATTATGTTTGAACTGTGAGCCAAAATGTCCTATATAAATCTGTAAGGTTTTGTTGTCCGGGCTCCAAAATAAAGGGGCTACTTAGCGCGACTCACATTCTTGCTATGCCGCTAAACACAAATAATATTGACCCCAAATTTTGACACCAGGCCAGCAAGTTCGGTAGAGGTGTAAGTCGATTACATCAGTCTCAGTGTTCAACTAGTACTCCTTTTATCTACCTCCAAAGGATGAAAGATAAAGGCGACCTTACCTGAATTTGAACTCAGAACGTTAAGACAAACAAAATACCTATTTCTTTACTACCCATAAGGTGCTAAACACAGAGGGGACAAACAAAGACAGAAAAACGGATTAAGTCGATTACATCGACCCCAATGCGTAACTGGTACTTATTTAATCGACCCCGAAAGGATGAAACGCAAAGTCGGCGGAATTTGAACTCAGAACGTAGCGGCAGACGAAATACCTGTTTATTTACTACCCACACGGGGCTAAACACAGAGAGAACAAACAAGGACAGAAAAATGGATTAAGTCGATTACATCGACCCCAATGCGTAACTGGTACTTATTTAATCGATCCCGAAAGGATGAAAGGCAAAGTCGGCGGAATTTGAACTCACAACGTTGCAGCAGACGAAATACCTATTCCTTTATTACCCACAAGGGGCTAAACATAGAGGGGACAAACAAGGACAGACATAGATATTAAGTCGATTACATCGACCCCAGTGTGTAACTGGTACTTAATTTATCGACCCCGAAAGGATGAAAGGCAAAGTCGACCTCGGCGGGATTTGAACTCACAACGTAATGGCAGACGAAATACCGCTAAGCTTTTCGCCCATCGTGGAAACGATTCTGCTTTCCATCTTTCTGAATTATGAGGTAATCTAGTAAAAGCGAGTAAAAGGTCGGTTTAATTATAATTAAATGCAATAATTACCAAAAGCGGGGTTATTTTTATCCATTTGTACAAGCAGATTCAACATATGAAATATCGTTCCACTGAGCACTGCTAAGGATTCGACAACGCATCACAATTGAAGCATTTTGCATAAACAATACATTAAACCACAAAATCGGTACATGATATTCCAATTATATGCATTAGAAGCTAAACATTGTTGTTCCTTAACACTCAAAACACGACCGTAGGGCATTTCTCAGAGGTACGTCACATAAAACATGGCGATTCTACAATCATTAATGACATTCTGAAATTGATATAGCTACCGCATTGTCTAGATCAAGCTGCATACAAAGGTTAGTTGGCAATATAAATTATGCTTCTGTGTGAAGAAGTACATTTCAAACTATTCTAGAATGCCCTGAAGGGTAAATAATTAATTCCTAAATAATAAAATACCCACGTTCCGTTCTCAGAAGCACTATCTATAGGGAAACGAACAATGAAATTGTAATGTCGTCTTATTATAGCCATTAGAAAAATAAGTATTTTTATGAAGATAGTGAACGCAAATGAACGCGAATATTATATTTTCAATTTTTGGCACAAGCACAATGTTTTTGTTTTTTTTCGGGACGGGTTCTAATCAATACCTATTTCTTTACTACTCACAATGGAGCTAAACACAGAAGGGACAAACAAGGACAGACAAACGTATTAAGTCGATTATATCGACCCCAGTGTGTAACTGGTACATATTTAATCGACCCCGAAAGGATGAAAGGCAAAGTCGACCTCGGTGGAATTCGAACTCAGAACGTAGCGGCAGAAGAAATACTGCTAAGCATTTCACCCACCATGCAATCGTTTCTGACAGCTCACCGCCTTAAGGGTTCTAATCAATACCTATTTCTTTATTACCCACAAGGGGCTAAACATAGAAAGGACAAACAAGGACAGGCATAGGTATTAAGTCGATTACATCGACCCCAGTGCGTAACTGCTACTTAATTTATCGACCCCGAAAGGATGAAAGGCAAAGTCGACCTCGGCGGAATTTGAACTCACAACATAACGACAGACGAAATACGGTTACGCATTTCGCCCGGCGTGCTAACGTTTCTGACACCACGCCGCCTTAAGGGTTCTAATCGATCTAAGTGTTTGATCTGTATTTTATTTTATCGATTTTGAAAGAATAAACGCAAAGTTGACTTCGGCGAGATTGGAGTTCTAACTGTAAAGATCCGCAAGGGATGCTGCTAAGCATTATGTATGACATACCATTCTGCCAAGTCATCGCATTGCGGTACACAAAGATGCTTTGAAATTTTAGTACAAAGTCGACAGATTTAAGAAAACGCATACGCATATGTATCGTTGATCTCAGAGCTCAATTAGAATTTTTGTTATTGATGTCGAAAGGATGACTTGCAAAATCGACTTCAGTGGAATTTTTACCCAGAATAAAAAAAAAAGCGAAGGAATAGCCAAAAAGTATTTTGTCCGGAGTGCTAATTCCACTAGAATGAAAACTTTTATATAAAAGTCGGTATTGTTATTCACATTTCTGTTACTTGTATACACATTGCGCCCTCTGAATTCATTCAGAAAACACTATTGATCTATATGTAAATATATACATACACGTGTGTTCAACCACTCATATTTTCTACCTAGCCATGTTTTTAAGTCTTTGTAAGACACGTTTCTTATTTTTATGTATAGTCCTTAATGGTGGACAAGATATACATATATATATATATATATATATATAATATATATATATATATAATATATATATATATATATTTGCTTGTTTCTTTTACATCGTAGAACTCAAAGAAATAAAAGAATTCACACAATCTTGAGAAACACTGCCTGGAAAATGATACAAAAGAAATATATATTATATATTATATATTTACATAATAAGAAACCAGAAAGATACGTAAAAAAAACTATGCTCTTTTTGCTAACGTTATCTATAACTATAGCTTATGTAACAATTGCGTTATCTTTTTTTTTACTGTTGTTTCTCTTAATTTTGTTATATATTATCTGGACCTGTTGGACTTTTTTATGAATTAGTTTGTGTTTAATGTAGGTAACAGAAGAAAACAGAAAATTACAAGGCAAAGAAGATTATATGTTTTTCTAAATACCATAATAATAGAATATTGTGGCAGTTAAAAAAATATTAATATTATTAGTCATAATAATCATCGTCAATGTAATCACCGCCATTATTATTATTGCTGTTATTAATGTTTTTGGGGCGGATTTGTTCGCACATGCAACAAAAGATATTTATCAGCATTTCTTCTTGTCTTTACGTTCTGAGTTCAAATTTCGCTGATGCTGACTTTTTCTTTTCGGAGTCAGTAACGTAAATACAATCTCTCACTGCGGTCGATGTAACCGACTTATCTCTTTCTCAAAATAACTAGGCTTGTGCCAAAATTAGATAGAATTAGTTTCTGCTGTGGTGAAGTGTCGGTGGTGGTGGTGGTGGTGGTGGTAGAAATGGTAAGTGTGGTGTTACTGTTATATTAGTTGTTGTTGCCTTCTTCTTCTTCTTCTTCCAATCAGGACTCATGCCATTAGCCACAAAGAATCAATTTTTAATTCGCGTATACTCTAAGCCACTAAGAATGCGTGTGGCAACTTGAAGATCCACCACCACACGCGATAGACTGGCGGTTGCACGAGTGCGAAAGCTACTTTGTTATCCTCATTCCGTAAACGGTGGCTTTTTAACGGGTGGAGAGCTGAACCATCCTGGGGTACAGAGGATTTGCAATCTAGACTAGGGTGTGAAAGTTTACCACACCATAGTGGGTTACACGATGTTTCCTCTGCTTTGTGGCAGAAGTAGGAAGAAAAAGTAAGAGAAAGATGTGTTGAAAGAGCCTCATGGAGTTTAGGTGATTTTGGTCAAGAAACACTCACAATGCACGGTCTGGGAATCGAAACAGCCTTCTTACGACCACGAGTCCGCTGCCCTAACCACTGGGCCATTGCGCCTCCACAGTTAATGTTGTTGCTGCTGCTGCTACTGCGTATGTTCGTTGAGTGGGATTTTATCATATGTAACTATTTTAGAGCCTCATAAGATACCACCTTTTGAAACTTCTCCAACGACACAGCTCCATCCCGCGGTTTAGAGAGCAAACATTTTCCTCAAAATATTAGTTGTCCTA
>NC_042999.1:20589764-20599764 GCF_006345805.1 Octopus sinensis
TTAGTTAATAGCAATGAGTGCAAATTCTGTAGCCACTACTTCGACGAGAATGGTATCCACAAATCTGACTTAACTTTAAAACAAAATTGAACCATTATTTACATTATTTACATTATTTACATTTGGCCAATATTTGTCCTCATCTTGTTTGTTGTTAACACAAGGTTTCGGCTGATATATCCTCCAGCCCTCATCGGGTGTATTGGGGAAATTTCGAACCTGGATTCTCATTCTTAAGGTATTTTCGATGGTATTATTATTATTATTATTATTATTATTATTATTATTATTATTATTATTATTATTATTCCGAGTTAAGATTCCGAATTCGATTCCAGGCATTGACCTGAAAAATAATAATAATAATAATAATAATAATAATAATGATAATAATAATGATAATAATAACATCGAAAAATACCTTAGGAATGAGAAGCCAGGTTCGAAATTTCCCCAAGACACCTGATAAAGGCTGGAGGGCATATAAGCCGAAACGTTGTGTTAACAATAAACAAGATGAGGACAAATATTGGCCAAATGTAAATAATGCACATAATTTCTCATCTCTTAAATACAGAACTATAAAACTGAGCAAAATGAAATGACTTAGCGAGATCAGTATTTGAGCAACATAGATGAATGCAGGTATATAAAATACCAACGTAAATTCTTGATTTCTTAAAGTTACCTGCGCCTCTAGGTCATGTATCAAAATTATCAAATGATATTTGAGCTCAGCTCTACATGAGAAGAGGCGATAATATCAAGATGCGATCATTCTCCAGAATTGTGATGTCATTAACCAAAAGGCCATCGCTATTGTCAGGGTATCAGACGACAGTTGTGAATGTGCGTTTCTGACTCGACAGCTCGACAGTTTTCCGTCCTTATAAATAACTTAGACTTATAGAAAAGAAAAAGAGTAGAAAATATGTATAATAAATAAATAACTGCGTGGCATCTTGGGCAAGTGTCTTTTGCTATAGCTGCGGGCCGACCAATGCCTTGTGAATGGATTTGGTAGACGGAAACTGAAAGAAGCCCGTCGTATATATGTATGTATATATATATATATATGCGTGTGTGTGTTTGTGTGTCTGTGTTTGTCCCCATAGCTTTGCTTGACAACCGATGCTGGTGTGTTTATGTCCCCGTTACTTAGCGGTTCAGCTAAAGAGATCGATAGAATAAGTACTGGGCTTACAAAAGAATAAGTCCCGGAGTCGAGTTGCTCGACTAAAGGCGGTGCTCCAGCATGGCCGCAGTCAAATGACTGAAACAAGTAAAAGAGTAAAAAGAGTAAAAGAGTATATGCGCCCTTAAAAGCCTAGCCAGGCTCATGGGCCCGGTTTCCTGGTTTCTATGGCGTATGTGTTCCCCAGTAGAATGGGACGCCAATCCATCGTAGCGTTACTCAATTTTGCCAGCTGAGTGGACTGGAGCAACGTAGAATGAAGTGCTTTACTCAACAACACAACGCGTCACCCGGTCCAAGAATCGAAACCACAATCTTACGATCTCGATGCCGACACTCTAACCACTAAGCTACGCGCCTCCACAGAAAATATATATGGCCTAAGTATTTGGCATTAATTAAACAAAAATGAGCTCTGAGATATAACTCAGCGGGGTCAGTGATTCATCTTTATTTCCCTCGAAAATAAAAAAAAACCCCAGAAAACTTAAACGTTTGCTTAAGGTTTATTTTTTAAATGGCATTCCCCATCTACATCACCTATCCACAAGTTTTAGTTGTCCAACTGGTGTTACACAAAATGACCACATATTACTATTTATATTTTATCATTTTCTTCGAGTCTGTTTACAATGAATTTAACATCAGGAGCACTTAATTCATATCCACAATCATTGCTTGCACCAATATTTAATGAGAATGAACGACTATGAATGTGCACTTTCACCATGAAGTTTAGCCTAACTGTGCAAATGTGGATACGTGTGATTATATGTGAGTGAGCATCTTTCTGTAATGTACGTCCGAGATTAACGATACATCAGCGAGAAAAATCGATAAAAGAGTAGATTTCAACAAAGTATTTTTTTCTTTTCTTCTATTCGATTCTCACAGATAATAAAACTTTGGTGGCTTTCACTTAACCCGTTGGAAAACTGCAACGTATAATGTTCAATAAACGAGATAAAAATATAAAAAATACTGTAAAAATTCCCGGTCACCATATTCAGGTTTTCTTCTTTATTTTTTGTCTCTCTGAGATTCGAGAATGATATATCACTTCCAGTAGCTAATGGTTGCAGGCCAGCAATTTTGAGGGAAATGGGTTAGTCCATACCATCGACCCTAGTACGTGAGTGTGGGTAATAGTATCAACCCCAGAGAAATTAAAGACGAAAATAACCCCAGAAGGAACTGAACGTAGGACACAAAACATTTTGTCCGATGCTCTAACGGTTCTGCCAACTCGCTGAAGTTTTGTTTGTAGATAATGAGCCCAACATGAGACATCATTCTATTCACAATATGTAAAGGCGGCGAACAGGCAGAATCATTAGAGCGCAGTTTAAGATGCTTAGTGGTATTTCTTCCGGCTCTCAACGTAGCTACTCTCTGAGTAGCCACCGAGGTTGACACAGCTTTTAATCTTTTTGAGGTCGATAAATACGTACCAGGTGAGTACTGGAGTCGATCTATTCGATCTGTCTCCTTTCAAAATTGCTGGCGGTCTGCCAAAATTACGTTCACATATGTAACATACTAGAGCCAAAATGTTTAAATAGGCTGTATCACAAGTTGGAGCTTCAAAATATAAACATAATAGGATAAAGGTCCTTCTCGAGTCATATGGTCTCATAAAGTCGGTTTCCTGGTTTGTGTGACATATATGTTTCTCCACTTGACAGGACACCGGTCCGTCGCAGGATTAATCATTTTTGCCAGCTTAGTGAACTGGGGCAATGTGATATGAAGCGTTTTACTCAAGAACACAACGGGTCACCCGGTTCAGGGATTGAAACCACGATCTTACGATCATGTGTTCACCATCCCTAACCTCTAAGCCACACGATTCCACTGAAGCTTTAGAAACCCATAAAACCGTTAAAACTAAGCCGAAAGCTGAAACTAAGGGCAGCGTTATAGCGACTCAATCATTCAGCATTAAATAAGATAGCAGTGAGCCTTACCATCTATGTTAGTTAGTATCTGCGTGGTGATAAAATGTTTGGCATAATTATATAAGCCTGTTTACGATTCGTTCCTAGTTCGGTTTGATATAGACGTTTAATACAGCTAGCTCTTAGTCGCGAACAAGTTTGGCTTCGTTAGATACGCAATGCTTTCGCTAGATATTTTAGGGTCCTGCATAGTTGTGATCAGACATATATACCCTCTCCTGTCCACCTCAATACTGTTACAGCTTAACACCCAGGAGATGACAGCTAGTGGAATAAACGGCTGCAACAAAAAGCGGCTGATACTCTTTTACCGATGGGTAGACTGAGACAATTTGAAATTAATTGCTTCAAAGACTTAGTCACCGATCGACGCAATATATCTTTATCCGATATACCCGCGTATAATAAGTTAACATATCTATAATACAGTAAAAGTCAACTTGAATCTTGCTTGCTTGCAATGTTACCCAGCCAAATTGGCGCATAATTGGAAAATACTATGAATTAAGTTTCCCTGAAATGTAAATACGAACAGAATTAATTAAATTTCGCGTAAATCGAGTAAATGGCTGTGGAGATATTAGGGATTTTCGAGGTATAAGTACCCAAAACGGTGCATAATGGGAAATGTCTCCGAAATTAACTTAATCCTGCAAGCAAAGTAACTCTTACCTTTCTATTAGACACACTGACTTGACAACGAAAAAAATACAATTTGTGTTTTTACAGTAAATGTTTATATTTTCACTTTTGTTAAACACAATGTTTTAATCATTTAGAAATATTTTTAAGTGAATGTAACTTCAAGAATGTAAGTTGTTTGTGAAATAAGTATTTATATTTTTGCTTTCTTTAAAAGACAATATTTTAATGTTCTTTAAAAGTATTTTCAAGTGGATACCATTACAAAAATGTTTTTGCATATTCATATTTAAAAATATATTTTAACGTGAAAATGACTTTTAAAGTGCAGTAAATGTTTCGCAGAAGACTCGTTCGTAACCTCGGTGAAAATAATTTTGTTTTCTATTGGTATTTTTCAAGTGCATTCAAAGCATCTCATATCCAAAGATTTGGCTGCTATTTCTAGCACGCCCTGCTACCACGTAACAATTATTTCTGATAAAGGACCCGAAATGCCTGTTACGTAGTATCGGAGCGTGCAAGAAATAGCAGCCATATCTTTCCTTTTCTGGGGAAAAGAGATGTTTGCGCGTGAATTCGATGTCACATTCGTTGAAAGCATGTGAAATAACCTGGAAAAGAAAAAGAAAAAAATACGAAACAAAACTCCGTTGCTGGGAAACTCAGGCTTTCCTGGTGACCCAATAGGTCACGAGTAGTCATATATATTTCTAAAGCCGCTGTCATTTCATGCGTACACTTAATGCACATGTAGACAGCCGCCTCCAACACACACACACAAATACACACGTTTTAAGAAGCCCACAAAGAAATACACGTAAATTATGTTTAGATATTTCGTATTATATAGGTTTCAGCAGTGAAAATCAATTTCAGCCTGTGTTTAGAAGTAAGCAAAAACAAGGCCCTGTCAAACATTTCACAAGGTATCTTCTAACACACATAATTCTTTTAGATACGGTACTACGCGCCCAGGTACTCTAAATCATGCCATTTATCCCGATTTCATCATGATACATCATTGTTCGACCGTGGTCGAGACAATGGAATTTACTATGTTACGCCAGATTTCACGGTCCATTAGCAGATTTCACGGCCCTTAGCATTACGGAGGTCCCGTTGCTGGATGGCTGTATCCCTAGAGATTACATCAGGGTAGGAGAGTGTGCGCCCTCTGGTATCGCGAGCAGATGGCTTCCAGAGGAGAAGAGTAGAAATTACCTCGTTTTCACCTCTACAACAATGTCCAGCAAACTGAACTCTTCTACCTTCCACGAGAGATGACACAGGTGGTAGTTTCCTATATATTTGCATTTTGGTTGGATGACGCTTCCACGAGATTTTTTTTTCATCAAATCTTCAAAGCCACAATCGAACCAATTCTACTATATGGCTGAGAAACTTGGACGTTATCAAAGAAGCTTGAGAGATGGTTGGATGGAACTTACACTCACCCGATTTCATATTGCATCCTTATGATGCTTAAGTTGTCTTCCATTCAAAGATCACGTGATATATACAGCAAGAAAATACACCTATAAATTAAAGTAGTAGAAATAACTGAAATTTTAAAAGTGGAAATTTTTTCTTTAAATTCTATTCTCATGCGTTTTTATTTTCTTTTATTTATTTCTTTATTTATTGCTTTCAGAAACTATAAGTAATTTAAAATGTGTTGCTCAATTAAGCACGTAAATATATTTCTTTAAAAAGTAGTTATGAATCTATTTCTGGTAAATTATCTCTTACAGTACAAGTCGTCGTATAATGGTCGCTGGACACTATCAATGAACAAGATTTAAAACTTATACTAAACTTGCATTCAATTTCCGTTCCTTTCATTCTGCTTGCATCAAACATTTCCGCACTGCTCTACAAGTCTATGTTATCTGATCACCTGTCGATCCCGTTGCTTTCTGATAATCGGGAATGTATTGTGTTCATATATTGGGTATAATCAATATGCAGTAATTACATATTGATTTTTTTTTCGTATTTGTGGTTTGTTTTTGTTGTTTTTCTTTTGTTTTGTTTTTTTGACAACGGTTTTGCATGGTTGAGCAGAAATTTGACGGAAGGCTGTCTAGCTGTCAAAATCTGAATGTTTTTGTTGTTCTTTCGGGTGAAGTATATCGTACAATATATTATGTAATCTTTTATCTTGTACATGGTTCAGTAATTAGACTGCTGCCTGGGTGGGATATCACTTTGAATGATATTTAGTCGAGCGAATTGATCCTTGTACTAATTTCTTTAATTTAAGCCTGGTAATTATACTATCGATCACTTATTTCCGAACCACTAAGTTACAGGGACGTAAACACACCAGTACCGGCTGTCAGGTGGTGGTGGCGAGAAAACACACATGCGCAAATACACATCCACGCAGACATACACATCCCTCCCGGTTTATTTCTGTGTTCCTTTCTGTCGAAGAGTATAAGCTCGAAACGTAAAAGACTCTCAATTCATAAGCGTTAAACTAATACATCTGTTTGTTGTTTACACACCCGTCTTTGTCTTTTGTTTTCTTTGTAAATTCTCACTATATATATATATATATATATCCGGCGAGCTTCTTGCAGTTTCCGTCGACCAAATCTACACACAAGGCTTTGGAAAGGAACTCAAGCTATTGTAGTAGACTCTTCCTGAAGGTGTCACGCAGTCGAACTGAAACCGGAACGATGTGATTGGGAAATAAGCTTCTTACCAAATCACGTACTTTTCTCTGAAAGTGGCGAGGCTGACAGTTTGAGGGATATATTATTACAATTTTAAAAATAATAATGAGTGTAGTTTATATATATATATATATATATATATATATATATATATAATATATATATATATATATATTTATAAAGTTTATCCAAACATGAAAACACAAACAGAAAACACAACAACGCGAGGTCGTGAAACAAGTATATGAAAGGAAAGGAAGAAGGATGATTTAACGTTTCGAGCGGAGCTCTTCGTCAGAAACATAGGAAAAGGAAGGATCCAAGGAAGGGAAGACGGAGACAAAAATCGCCAACGGTACACACACGGTCACATGTATATATATGTATATCCAAAATCAAGTAGTAGGAGTGAAGAGAGAAGAGGGAAAATAATAATTCAGAGAAGGAAGAGTAGTGAGGGTAATAGCCATGACTGAGAGGGAGTGAGAGAAACAATAGCAATGCGAAAGAGGAAGCGGCAAAGTGGGCATCGTGTATCTTCTACTATTATAATCTAATATAATAATACTCTTGTATATTTCTCCGTTACAATATATGAATGAGAAAGGAATGCGATGGTGAAAAGCCAAAGGTGAAACTAAAATCAAACAGCGCTTCAACCGTGTGTGAGTATATATGTGTGCGTGTAAAAAAGGAGGAATGGGGATGCTTGTGTGTGTGTGTGTGTGTGTCTGTGTAAAATATATTTATATATTTGAGTGAGTGTATATGTGTTTGTGTATGTTTATATGTTTATTTAGAAAGATTCATAGCCAATAGAATTACAGATACGCGCATTTATACACACACACATGTATATATATATATATTATATATATATATATATATATATATATATATATATATATAGACCCGTACTTTTTAGTGGTTGGCGTATGTTTACGTTCGCTATTGTGTACTCTATCCCTTGAGTTGCCCGCGATCACCGTCCCGCGCATTATCTTAGCTATTTTAGGTTATGTTCAAGTCATGAGACTAGCAGTAGACCAATGACATGCGGATACTTTACATGCATAATACCGTGTTGTGATTTGTAGCACACGCAAGTTATTTTCTGAACTTGAGCAGAATAACTCGTGCATATCATATTAGGATAAATGGCTTCACATAGTTCGTTTTCATAAACCGGTTGACGTAAATGTATGACGCTGACGCTATGTTATTGTAACGATGAACGTAAATAGACGCGAGCTCGTTGGCACTTGTGTGTTTGTGTGGCCTCATCAGATACAAAAACAGGAGCAGTGTCTCGCATGCTTCGGGTAATACCGCCGTCAAGGGGTTGTGTTCTGGTTGAACACTGGACTCGGTGTAATCGACTTAACACCCCTCTCCCCGAAATTACTGCCTTTGTGGAAAAATTTGTACTCGATATACTCTAGGTTGGCAGACACTTTCATAAAATTCAATGCCACGATTGATCTAAAGTTTCTATGTCTGAAAGAGAAGAAATCAAAGAAAATATCACTCTCCCTCGGGGGTTGAGGGCAAGTAAATATTTCTAAATTGCTTGTTATGAACTGCATTCTCTGGAACAGTACTTCGTAATTTCTTTGAATTGGTGACGCTTCGTAGATCAAATTTAAGAAGAAAAAAAAGTATTAAAACCCTGAAAATCAAATACAAAAATATATTGACACACTTGACATGAAAAGCAATTCGAAATTATTTTAAATTAGGAAACAATAATTTAGTAAATTGTTGTATTATAAAATCCTGAATAAAAATAATTTTGTCACTTGTATCATAAATTTGAAGACACCGATTAACAAATTTGGGTTTTAACGTGCGTGTTTCAGCGTATTTGTGTGTGGGGAGGGTGTCCGAGTTTGTGCGTGTGTGTGTGTGTGAGTGCGTGTGTACGTGCTTATGCGCGTGTTTATATTAAAAGTCCTCTTTATATGTGTTTTCCTAGCAACTTGCACGCGTGCGAAATCTACTCATTTCAAATCGTTAAGTGAATGGGTTTCCAGTCAACTGCGCCCGTAATTTGCTCATCGTTCTTTGATCAAAATTCCAGCTTATTATGCGAGTTTTATTTTCGTGAGAAAGTCGTTCGTTATTGAACTTTTCGTTTAGAGAAGTATTTCTATATGGGTACAATACTGAAGTTTTAGAAAAGTAATTATGAGAATACTTAATTACACATCTCTCGAAAGGGAACTTATAACTCATGTATCTGGATTTACAAAGCCCAGTTTCAACCGCAATGGAAGCAATGACATCTGCTTCATGAAATGCCTATTTTCCCGCATGTTAACTATAGTTAACATCATATCGTCCCATTATCTGTTAGAGAGAGCCGTTAAACGTCGCTAAAATCTCATCTTACTGTATTCAGAAAAGAATTAGATTATGCGTCTGAATATACTACTAAGACATATAATAAGTTCGCCAACGGAATGCATTCGGTTGAATATTTCTTTCATTCCTTCATTACACTCTTCGCTCCCAATAGAAATTAGGCTCTCGTCTTTATTTTCGGTTGCATTTTCTTCTCCGAGTTGGGATTGATTTTGATTTGCCACCGATGATCGTGCAACTTTGCAAGTTTTCTAGGAAGGGTTGTTGGCCCTATTCAGATTCATGATTATCTCCGGGAAAGGTGATCAGTATGAGTCTCACCTCTCTCCTCTGATCTTCCCGCATGGCGGGGTGTCCTATTCAGTAGTGTTGTTCATTAAGGAGCAAGGGAAGTCACCGTTCCCCATAGGCGTATTTTTTTTAAAATTGGCGCATTTTCAAAGATTTTTTAAGCTTTAGTTCACTCGTTCGATAACGGTCGAACCGCTCTCGGAAATTTACCTTTAGACCGGCAGATTTAAAAAATAAATAAAACTATAATAAGATTTTCAAACTTCAGATACTGGTAGAATGTGTCATATAAACGATCTTTTACTCATAGCATTTTTGAGGAAAACTTATATTTACGAAGTTATTTCACGTGAAAGTTCTCATATTTCGGTAATTTCAAGCAATCAATGACGTATTCATCTGAATAAAATTACTGCCATTGTTTGTCAACAACAACTATCGGCGGTGTATTTTTCGTTTGTCACTGTTATTTATGGCATCGTTAGTACGTTTGTACTGGTTTTAAGGTTTTAGGATTAGGGTTTTAGGGTTAGGATTTTAGGGTTAAGGTTAGGGTTTTAAGTTTGCGGTTAGCGTTAAGGTTTTAGGGTTAGGGTTGGGGTTTAGGGTTGGGGTTTTAGGGTTAGGGTTAAGGTATTAGGGTTAGGGTTGGCATAAATAACAGTGACAAATGAAATACACCCCGCCGGAAGTTCTTGTTGACAAACAATAGCAGTAATTTTATTCGGCTGAATACACGTCATTGATTGATTGAAATTACCGAAATACGAGAACTTTAACATGAAATAACTTCGTAAATATAAGTTTTTTTCAAAAATGCTAAGAGTAAAATATATTTTATATGACACATTCTACCAGTGTCC
>NC_042999.1:20602264-20649764 GCF_006345805.1 Octopus sinensis
ATATATATATATATACATATATATATATATATATATATATATATATATATATATATATATATATATATATATGTGTGTGTGTGTACATGTGTGTATATATTTTTGTGTGTGTTTATGTATATATATATATGTATGTATGCATGCATATCACCAATGCGATTTTTGATTCTTTTATAGCTCTTGGTCCCGCTAAATCTTTGCTTTATTTTTCTCACACCATCTCTCTCTCTCTCTCTCTCCTTCTTTCCCAGCAACACACTCAGCGTAACTCCCTCCACTACATGTCTCGCAATTCTTCTGTTTCTCAAGTCGTTGGCCTATATTCAATAATTTTTGTTGTTATTGTTTATCGTATTACTTCAACGTTCTTTTGTATTCTCTTGCACTCGAAGTGCTGTGACAACAACTGAGTTGTAAATAAGGTGATTCTTTTGACCTCAAAGTTAATGAAGTTCGCTATTTGGCTATTCACACACACTACTGGTCGCCCATGTTCTTAAAAAATCAGTCAACCTCATAAGTACCATAACAACAACGAAGTCAAGAAGACCGCCCATTCAATGAATATTAAAAAAAATTATCAAAGAATTCTTAAATAAATTCTTCATTAATTCGGGGTTGTGTGAAGTAATTACATTTAGTTTCGAATTGAAAAAAAACAAAGGATCTTTTCGGTTTGAACGACAGTTTTTAACATAATTTTTAGGTAACTAAAAAATTTTAAACTTCGTATACTGGTAGAATGTGTTTATAAAACATCTTTTTCTCTTGGCTTTATTGAGAAACTTCTATAGTTTGTAAGATATTTGTTGTTGTTTTTTTCTTCAATTTCTGCAATTCCAACCAATCAATGACGTGTATTGGGGTAAAAAAAAACATTCTGTGCCGTATGAATATGTCCCTCGTTTAAGAAATAGATTGGGTTTATTTACATTGTGAAGAAAAAAAGATACCCTTCCCCCACCCCTAACCCTAAACCTAACTAACCCTAACTAACCCTAACCCTATGAAATGCAATAGATCGACACTAAGGTCATAATTATGGGTGACAATTTCATATGACACCGCTAGAAAAAAGTGCCATTGAAACCGAAAAGATCCAAAACAAATAGCATTGGTATAGAAGTGAACCGGGTAAATGTGGATGGAACATGATTTGGTCTGAGCACTTCATATTATTAGAGGCTATATGGTATCTGTGTAATGAAATTAGCAGTGCGGTTCGTTTAACGGTAACTTTTTCCCGATTAGTTGATCCTGTTTTGTTTCTTATATCTTTACTGTCCACAAGGGGCTACACACAGAGAGGACAAACAAGGACAGACAAACGGATTAAGTCGATTATATCTACCCCAGTGCATAAGTTGTACTTATTTAATCGACCCTGAAAGGATGAAAGGCAAAGTCGACTTCGGCGGAATTTGAACTCAGAACGTAGTGGCAGACGAAATACCGTTAAGCATTTCGCCCAGCGCGCTAACGTTTCTGGCAGCTTGCCGCCTAGTCTGTTTGATCCTGTTTTGTTTCTGTGTCCAGACGGGTAAGGCGAACGTGTTTATATGTAGCCGACAGTATGGTATCTGATGCAAAATACCTCATGAAAGGTAGCGAGGAGCTGCATTTTTCTATCGTCTTGGTTTAACAGCCCTCAACGTTTGTTTTTACTGTCATGTTCTCACTGTCCTATTTTTGTTACCACTTTTACCCTCCGCAAAATATTCCAAATTTTATTATTATATGCGGAAAGGACTGTTTCAACGAAGTAGCGTATTGTCCTTACCTTCGTAACTCGGAGTTGATGAAACAGGGACAACTGATGAAGGGGAATTTCTTTATGTTGCATGTGTCATTTCTCTGTTTGTCTTTTTTGGTTGTTCGAAAAAATGTTCGTTTTCTATGTTTTTGTTTTCATTTCTCATTGTGTTCAACGTTTTTTGATGTCCTGTATCCAAATATGCATGTGTATATACATATATATGTAGGTATGTACATATATGTATATATATATATGCACATATTATATATTTTATTATTATATGATTGAAAGCCACCCATCATTTTCCAAGTAAGTTTTATCTCTCTCTCTCTCTCTCTCTCTCTCTCTCTCTCTCTCTATATATATATATATATAATATATATATATTATATATATATATCTATATATATATATATATATATATATATATATATTATATATACATATATATATATATCTTAAATCAACCATTACTAATGATAAAAATTCGTCACACCGTTTTTAGATAGCAGACATACAAATTTGTTCAAAATGGTTTCTTTACAAAATGTATTCATAAAATCAATAAAGGGAGTTGTTATACAGCGGCGTCTCTCGTTTCCATGGTATTCTACCATCGGATATGTTTGTTGTTTTCTTTAGGACAGAGTATTCTGCTTGTAAGACCAAGAAGTGTAACAGAATGCAACAGTCTCTCACACCAGTAATACGTTTTCATGGGAAATATTGATTTCCAGAGAATGTGCGCTATTTGGTCATCTTATTTTCTTTTCTGCTCTTAGCACAAGGCCAGAAATTTTTGGGAAGGGGGCCAGTTGATTAGACAGAACTGGTACTTAATTTATCGACCCCGAAAGGATGAAAGGCAAAGTCGAACTCGCCGGAATTTGAATTCAGAACGTAAAGAGAGACGAAATACCTATTTCTTTACTACCCACAAGGAGCTAAACACAGAGAGTACAAACAAGGACAGACAAACGGATGAAGTCGATTATATGGACACAGTGCGTAACTGGTATTTATTTAATCGACCCCGAAAGGATGGAAGGCAAAGTTAACCTCGACGGAATTTGAACTCAGAACGTAGCGACAGGCGAAATACCTATTTCTTTACTACCCACAAGGGGCTAAGCACAGAGGAGACAATCAAGGACAGACAGACGGATTAAGTTGATTATATCGACCACAGTGCCTAACTGGTATATATTTAATCGATCCCGAAAGGATGAAAGGTAAACTCGACCTCGGCGGAATTTGAACTCGGAACGTAAAGATAGACGAAATACTGGTAAGCATTTCGCCCGGCGTGCTAACGTGTCTGTCAGCTCGCCGTCGTCACACATTGTCGGCAAATACACTAAGCTCCGGCTGTATAACAGCAAAGCTCTACCAACATTATTCCACACCAGTGACACATGGAAGAATACCGTAGAAATCGACCGAAAGCATGATGTGTTCCTCCAAAGATGCCTGAGAATGATTTCCAAAACATACTGGCAAGACAAAATAATCAATAAAAATGTTCTTTTTAAAGAAAGACAACAGAATAACGCTTAATGAAATCATCAGACAACGAAGATTAAATCTAGCAGGCTACATTGTCAGGCTTCCAGAACAGCAGACATCATTGGAAAGAAAAAGAAATGAGGCAGGCCGAAAACTTCTCGGCGCAGAACATGCATAGCTGTTATGAAAGAATCCAATATCGTGGCTGGATGCTGAGAAAGCTATATCCAAGAGATCAGTGGTGCTAACTTGCTACAGAATATAATGGAGAACACAGGAGGAAATTGAAATTTGACTGAGACTACAATGGGTTAGCAAGAGTGTGTATCACACAGGAAACCATTTATTTTACTGCCCTCCCCAAATATACTACCGTATAGATTAGACACAGTAATAAACTACGCCCAAGGTGGAGTGGCCATGACCGTCTCCTACTAATGCTACAGCTTAACTACCTGTAAACAAATGAAAACGAAAATTAATACTCATATTGTAAGAAAAAATGTAACTGAATTATAACAAAACAATTAGTACTTATTTTATTGCACCTGAAAAATGAAGTGATGACGCGTAGTTCAGTGATGAGGATTATTCGTGGCATGATATACTTCATACATATTTACAAACATGTCCTAAAGTGGGGGTTAAAGGTTGAATTCAAAGGCTATAGTGAAAGACAAATTTGAAAGGAAATTACACAAACTATCCAATTTCACTTTTGATGTTGCTGAGTCTAAAGCCAACTGCGTGTTAAGCGAAATACTTAACCATTATCAGATCTACTGATTTCCCTATGAAATTTCAATGTTTCTAATACATATTATTTTTTTGCTAATACTGCTTTTATTTTTGATTAAGGTGATTGTGTTGATATTAGAATAGAGAGCATAATACTAAATGCAAATGAAGAGTATGTTAGATGATAAAATGTTAATCCATTGAGAAAGTATGAGAGAAACGAACTCAACGAAATGGTGAGATATGTTTAAGAGTGTTCCTGGATGACAAGAATCTCAAAAGTGAGTAATAAACTGTATTGAATAAATTTTCTTGGGTAGACATTTTGGTAGCCCCATAAGCGAACGAACGCATGGTTAGAAATATTATGCACATTTCCGAATCTGTAAAAAAACAACACATTCTTTTCTACTCTAGGCACAAAGGTCGAAATTTTGGATAGGGGTCAGTCGATTAAATCTTTTGTTCGATTCCTGGCAGCAAGTGTGACCTTGCACAAGACACTTTATTTCATGTCGCACTTTATTCCACTTTATTCCAGTTCACTCAACTGGCAAAAATGATTGGTACCTGTAATTCAAAAGGCCACTTTTACTCATTCTGGGTTAGGCTAGATCTCCTTGAACACTAATCAATGGTGTGCGTGTTTGTGAAGTGCTCAGCCACCTGCACGTTAATTTCATCAGCCGGAAGTTCTGTTGATCGTATCGACTGGGGCACACATCGTCGTAACAGACAGAGTGCCGTTTTTCTTCAGAATACAAATAAATTTCATCCCTCCAGATTTAAATCCAAAAGTTAAAGAGTTTTAAATTAAATACTATCAAACATTCTGCACGGCCTTCTACTGATTCTGGCATCTGAATGTCTTTTTATTTTCTTACATATTAGTGCTTAACAATTACAGACAATAAATGAAGAATTAATTGTTTTTCATTTCGCAAAAACGAAAAAAAAAAACCTCCAGCGTCAGTTGACTACACAGTGGCCTTAATAATAGTAATAATAATAATAATAATAATAATAATAATAATAATAACAATAATAATAATAATGATAATAATATGTTATCCCAGTGTCACTTTGTTGGCATGCACAGCTCTCTCACTGAATGATAATAATAACATCAAAAAAATACCTTAGGAATGAGAACCCAGATTCAAAATTTCCCCAAGACACCTGATGAAGGTTGGAGGGTAGTTCAGTCGAAACGTTGTGTTAACAACAAACAAGATGAGGACAAATATCCATCAAATATAGATAATGTAAATAATGTACATAATTCCTCATCTCTTAAATATAGAACTGCAATTGTCACTTGTTTGAAAATGAAAATTGAGACGAAGAATTAAAGAATTACCATTTTTTACTTGTGTAAGGAAGAAAAGTTTTAGGTCTATTTGTTGCACAAATACGTTGAAAATTGCACTTTATGAAATGCTATTTTAATATAAAATAGAAGACTGATAACGTTTAGAAAGAGTGGCTATATATAAACTTAATATTTTCATTTTCAGGTAAATATCTGCGAAAATAACAGAGAATCAAAATATTATTCTTTATTTATATCTAAACATGTCGGTAAAACGAAGAATATTCGTATTTCCTCTTACGAGTGGGTGCTGAAAAATTCCTGGCTTTGGGTAAAAGAAAATAGAGGAGGATCAGTGTATTGTGACTTCACTCAACAATATACCGCCTCAGATTCACGCACTTATTGCAGCGGTCCTTCAGTTTTTCTAAAGCCCTGTAAAATAACTCAAATGTTTGTGCCACCAGCCAGGCCTTTCGCGACACCCTTCAAGCAAGAACTTTCCGGTACATCTCGTATATTCCTTAAACGATAATGTTTAACAGCAGCTAGCTAACTTACATTAACCTCGGGCGAAGTTATTTTACTGTGTGTTATCTGTAAGCTAGTATACTAGGGGAGGGCAGCAAACTCAATGGTTTCCTGTGTGGTACACCTTCTAGCTACCCCACTGCAGTCTCAGCTGAATTTAAAAAGTTATTATCTTGTAATATCATATCTAGTTATTTATAAGTATTTTTTATTATTATTGCCATTGTTTTCACAATTTCATCATTTAAGTAACATATGCGTATTGTATTTGTTGTTGCGTGTCTTGGCAAACCACGAAATCGTTTTATAGGTACATAGATATAAAGATCTAGCCTTCAGCTACTGGTGTGATTAGTGGCTTCAAAGATATTAATTAGTGCTTTATCTTTTCACCACTTCCTCCTCTTCGAGTTTCGGTTCAAGTTTCTTGCAGCCTAAAAACCTTCAGGAGAAACTTCTATCTATCTATCTATCTATCTATCTATCTATCTATCTATCTATCTATCTATCTATCTATCTATCTATCTATCTATCTATCTATCTATCTAGCTAGCTAGCTAGCTAGCTAGCTATCAATCTATTTATCTATCTTTCTATCTGTCTGTCTTTTGTCTGTCTGTCTACTTATGTTTTTGTCTATTACTCTGCTTGTCTGCATTCTGGAACGTACGTACGTACATATGTACACACACACATATATGTATGTATGCATATGTACACACACATATATGCATATATACATACACACATATGCATACACACACAGGTACGTATAGATCTACAGCTGTCTGCCTATGTATGTTTAGTTATCACGCATGCATAATTACATGCATATATGTATTCATCTATGTGTGAATATATTTATATATGTGTATATCCAGGTAGACAACAAAATAGTCAAATCTACGACAGGTAGAGTGAACAAGTTCCCTCTGCTAATAAGTCTTTTTGAAGTAGCTCCAAATAACCGAAGCTGACATAGTCTTTTACTCTTTTACTTGTTTCTGTCATTTGACCGTGGACATGCTGGAGCACCGCCTTTAGTCGAGCAAATCAACCCCAGGACTTGTTCGTTTTAAGCCTTGTACATATTCTATCGGTCTATTTTGCCGAACCGCTAGAATACGGGGATATAAACACACCAGCATCGGTTGTCAAGCGATGATCGGGGGACAACACAGACACACAAACATATACACAGATACACACACACACACACACACACACACAACACACACACACACATATATATATATAATATATATATATATATATATATATATATATATATATATACGACGGGCTTCTTTCAGTTTCCATCTACCAAATCCACTCACTCACAAGGCTTGGGTCGGGCCGAGGCTATAGTAGAAGACACTTGCCCAATGTTCCACGCAGTGGGACTGAACTCGGAACCATGTGGTTCTTAAGCAAGTATTTTCTCGCGACTTAACTTTTGAATTTAGGAGACACATTTATTTCTATATGGCCCACATGGGGCTAACACAGAGGGGACAAAGAAGGACACACAAAGGGATTAAATCTATTACATCGACCCCAGGGCGTAACTAGTACTTATTTAATCGACCCCGAAAGGATGAAAGACAAAGTCGACCTCGGCAGAATTTGGACTCGGTATCTCACGGCAGACGAAATACTGCTAAGCATTTCGCTCGACATGCTAACGATCCGACCAGCTTGTCGCCTTTTTATACACAACAAAGAAACGAATAGTGGCAAGTTAAATCTAGGCATCGGTTTGGTGGGACTCTTCATGATATGAAGAAAGTCCAACTCTGATTTCACATCCCCTGCTATCTCACAGCGATTCAAAGACCATATTACGTATATTACTATGGGTTCAGGAGGCTCATCTATATGAACGATTACTCTGCCTTTGACAATTACAAAAAAAATATTGGTTTCAAAATTTGACACATGGTCAGCAATTATGAGACAGGGAGTAAATCGATTACATCGACTGATATTTATTTTATCGACCTTGAAGCCAAAGTCGACCTCGACGGAATTTCAACGCAGAAGGTATAGACCAACGAAATGCTACAAAGCATTTTGTCAGGCATTTCCGAATCTGTTAAGTACAACACATTCTATTCTACTCTAGGCACAAAGGTCAGTCGTGCAGATCGAACCCCAGTGCGTAACTGGTACTTAATTTATCGACTCCGAAAGGATGAAAGGCAAAGTCAACCTTGGCGGAATTTGAACTCTACACGTAAAGATAGACGAAATACCGCTAAGCCTTTCATCTGGCGCCCTAACGTTTCTGCCAGCTCGCCGCCCTGTAAGAAACAACACATTGTATGATACGCGCTCTTATTAAAAGAGACTAAAAAGAAGATGGGACGTTCTTCAATTGACTACATTCAGATAATATGAATTTTCAATCAGGGCTCTTCTGAGTCTAAGTTATAAGCAGTTACGTTAAACTGAAATAATGAACAAAATACATAAGACAACAGCGATAAAAGCGACGACCAGGACGATATCTATGAGGATGATAATGATGATGATGATGATGATGATGATGATGACAACGACGATGATAATGCTGACAATGAGGATGACGGTGATAACGACGACGATGCTAACAACGCAGGTGACACCCGAAGACGTTGGTGAGGATGATGTTGATGGCAATATTCTTACATAAAGACGAATGGAAATGGCCACAGCTGCGAAGCTAAAAGCAGATCACGTTGGAACGTCACTGGGAAATTGCCACTAGTTAAACATTGAAATATCTGCCATGAGCAGTCATCTAAGTCTGGGTTAAATCCAACTCCGCTGTCTCCGGTTTGAAGGAGTTGCTTCAAAATTTGATATAAATGCTCCTTTCAATTGTTTCTTTTATTCATTAGACTATATATATATACATATATGTACATATATATTAAAATGTATATATACATATACATATATATATACTAATATATATACATATATATATACTAATATATATACATATACATATATATGTACATATGTATATACATATATATATATATATATATATATATATGCATATATAATATACATAATATATATGTATATATATGCATATATATGTATATATATATATATATATTATACGTATTAATATATATGTATATATATATATATATATATATACGTATTAATATATATGTATATATATATATATATATATATATATATATATACATATTAATATATATTTACATATATACATATATGAATATATGTATATATATACATATATATACATAAATGGATACATGTATATATATACATACATATATATATATATATATGTATACATATATGTATTAATATGTATATATATAATATATATATATATATATGCATATATAATGAATATATATGCAGATATGTATGTATATATATATATATATATATATATATATATATATATATATATATCATATATATTATTTCTTATTTTTTATTTGCTTTCATTGGTTTCTCTATTTCTTCATTTCCCATTAGTACTGCGCGCTAACATTAGATGGTGAAATAACTACACAGATAAATAAACATCATATCAGTTGAGATCTTTTTATATGCTGTTATTTAGCTATAAAATATATATTAGAAAGAAATACTAATAAAAGACGGTCGCTATTCCTATTGTTGTTATCATTATCATCATCATCATTACCACTATCGGAATCTGCACCATCACCACCTATACCATCATTGTGTTAGACTTTAGCATATAAGAGAAAAGCTATTTTAAATATACGTTTTAGGTTGTGTCAAGATTCATAACGTCATGCACGCAAAATTGAACAATTTCAGTGAGAAATGGATGAGAATGTTCTCGATGCTTTTCACGAAAAATATTAAAATCAATAGAGACAGAAACGTAAATTTCTTTGAGAATAGCTACAAATGCAATATTTAGCTAATTTCCATCATCACTTACACGTTTCAGGTCAAAAACGTAGAAATTTTCTATTAAAAATTATAAACAACAACAAAATAACATTTACGAAAAAGTGAACGCATATATATTATATATATATATATACAGATAGATAGATAGATATGGATATATATATATATACATACATACATGTATATATATATATATATAATATATATATATATATATATATATATATATATATATATATTATATATATATATACGGCATCTATGTATACGTATATGTATAAAATGCGTATGTATATATATAATGCATATGTATACATGTATATGTGTGTTTATATATATATATATATATACATATATATATATATATATGCATGTATATGCATGTAATCTTTGTATATACATGTGTAATATATGTGTATTAATCTATATAAATGCATATATATGTGTGTGTGCAAGTGCGTGTGCATGTGCCTCAACGTCTATGCATGTGTATTTAAATATATATGTATGTAAATGTGTGAATATATATATACATATACATTTAGAGACAGATAGATAGATGTGTATATATATATATATATACCTGTAATATCGTATATGTAATTACACACTGACGCATGCAGTCTGTCACTCACACACAGGCAGACACATGAACACCCACACATACACACAGACATGCACAACAGTTTAAACCAAGTTCCTCACAGTTACTATGGTGATCAATTTTCTTCGCAAATCTTATATGATTTATCCATCAGCTTTATAAGAAGAAATATGTTCAGTAACTCCACTTCAGTGAAAGATTGTTAATTATTTTCAAGTTTCTAAGTTACATTACATTACATTACTTCTTAGATGTATTCTGTCCACACATTGTAGGTCAGCTCATCTTCTCTTGGCTGGCGCTGTCTTCATCTAAGGAGATAATAGATAAGAAAAGACAAGCCACTTCACAGGCCTTTAATTTCTTTTCCGTAAGAGATAAATTGATATCTTAATATTTGACAGAGTACCAGATATTACTTTGTGGATGTGATTAAATACATTAATAGCATTTTGCCCGCCTGTATTCCCAATTTATTTTCAGTATGATGTTTTATTCTCTCTCAATTTCTTGGGCTGATAGACATGGGGATGTGTCGGTGATAGTCTGAACTTTGCTGATGAAGCTAGATTTACTAAACATGAATGTGCTATCTTGTTTAAGCCAGTTTATTATGAAATGGTCCCGGAAACTAGTGACATATCGTAGGTAATGAAAGAAGGCGTGCTGAACATTATGTAAGATAATTTAAGGTATTGTTTTAGAAAATAAATGCCTTAGATTTAAATTAATATGTATATATATATATATATATATATATATATATATATATATATATATTATATATATGCATGTGTATATATATACACATATATACATATATATACATATATTTACATATATATATATATACATACATATACATATATATATATATACATACATAGATATAGATATAGATATTATATATATATATATGTGTGTGTATGTGTGTAATCAATAAACAGGGTAGAAAAGTGTAATACATACATCTTGTTCAAAAGTATATTAGAATCATATGCTGAGATAAACATTTATCTAACTTCACATATGTTTCCACAATGAAATTCTATATATTCCACATTATCTACTCGGTTTATAGACGTACCATGCATTCGCTTAAATCCAGGGTATTTATTTCATAAAAGAAAACCAAATTTTCACATGTTCGCTACCCACTATTTCGTCCGTTGGCATCATTAAAGGAGGTAATACATTAATAATTATTTCGAATAAAATCTGCTTTTCAACTCCAGCCACACATTATTTCACAGATGTTAATCTACAGTTTGTCGTGTTCTATGTGAAGAATATCATCTTCACCGTTCTAAGTGACAAATACAAGCTGAATTACAAAGAAATGCAAAGGAAAAGCAAGGACCACCCCGCGAATATGCATGATATACATCCATCCTGATGCGTATGCCAAGGATACTATATGATGCTATTTTTATAATTTATTGTTCATCTTTTACTTTAGCCTGCAGCCATCCTGTGTCACCGCCTTGGAATCTTTTTAGACGAATGAATTGAACACTGTACTTTTTTTTAATGCATAGTCCACTTACGCACTGGGGTCGATATAATCGACTTAATCCGTTTGTCTGTCCTTGTTCGTCCCCTCTGTATTTAGCCCCTCGTGGGTAGTAAAGAAGTAGGTATTTCGTATGCCGTTACGTTCTGAGTTCAAATTCCGCCGAGGTCGACTTTGCCTTTCATCCTTTCGGGGTCGATTAAATAAGTACCAATTACGCACTGGGGTCAATATAATCGACTTAATCGGTTTGTTTGACCTTGTTTGTACCCTCTGTGTGTAGCCCCTTGTGAGTAGTAAAGAAATAGGTATTTTCGTCTCTCTTTACGTTCTGAGTTCAAATTTCGTCAAGGTCGACTTTGCCTTTCATCTTTTCGGGATCAATAAATAAATTACCAGTTGTGTACTGGAGTCGATCTGATTTCAGGCCTTGTGTCTAGGGTAGAAAAGATTATAGTGAACTGCAATGAAAACTTGTCTTTCGTGATCAAGCATAAGTAGATCAATTGAAATTTATAGTCGTTTCATTCTTAATTAGTACTTTATGTTATTGACCTCAGAGATTGGCTGACAGGTGAAAGTCACGCTGGATTATAATACATTGGTAATAATTCTATTTTGTTGGATTGGATTGCCTACATCTAGTCCACTGCGGGACGAAGGCCTTTGCATGTTCTCTCTACTAACCAGTCTGATGTGGAGGCCGTGAATTTGAGCATGAGATCATACTGGTATGATGAGTCACCGCTCCCATATAGGCCCGATATAGCTTGATAGAGGAGTAGAGTTTTATTATTCTTACCCAGTGTTCGGGTGATAATTCTTTTATCGGGTGGTATTTATTTTAACGGAAGATTAACCGTTCTAATCTATGACAGATGATTGAGTGTGATGAGGTTAATGCATCGAAACAGAGAATGATTAGTCACTCCGGTAATTACAATTCGACGAAATTTAAGTCTGCACATTTAACGCTTCCATTTAATTTGGTCATTATAATTATTTTTATTGAAATTGTATTTGAGTTGGTAAGTATTGAGGATATGTTATAAATTTCAACTTCAAACCTCCTAGATGTCAATAAATTTTAGACACATTAAGGGGGCGAGCTGGCAGAAACGTTAGCACGCCGGGCGAAATGCGTAGCCGTATTTCGTCTGCCGTTATGTTCTGAGTTCAAATTCCGTAGAGGTCGACTTTGCCCTTCATCATTTCAGGGTCGATTAAACAAGTACCAGTTACGCACTGGGGTCTATATAATCGACTTAATCCGTTTGTCTGTCCTTGTTCGTCCCCTCTGTGTGTAGCCCCTTCTGGGTAGTAAAGAAATAGGTATTTCGTTTGTCTCTACGTTTAGAGTTCAAAATCCGCCGAGGTCGACTTTGCCTTGTATCCTTTTGCGGTCGGTAAATTAAGTATCAATTGCGTACTGGGGTCGTTCTAATCGACTGGCCCCTCACCAAAGATTTCTGGCCTTGTGCCTTGAGTAGAAAAGAACAAAATTCTAGACACTGAACGCAGCTCATGTTTTAGGGAGAGAGAGTCTGTTCACACTGCAGTTAAACATTTGTTTGTTTCTTGTGGTTGTCTGAGCCGAATGAAAGTGATAGTATTTTAAGAATGTTGTTTTAGTAGCGCTCTCAAGTGTTGTATAAGTGACAGTGTGCAATGCTGTCTTAAAACATGGGGACATCGGGAAGTTTTTCATAGGGCCTCACGGTTCTACAAGCCCAATTTTGATGCTGCAGCTTTCTGTCAACTGTATATTTATCAGAGGGCTCAGTGCACTAATTTGTCCGGGGTCCTATAATGCCACTAAGACAGCCCATACTACAAGGCAATAATGATGGAGCTTCTGCGGAATTAATGAAACATAGTTGAGGATATTTAGCGCAGAGACCCTGCAAACCTTTTCACCGGCATTTTATGCAAACACATATACATACGTATATATATATATTTGTGTATATATATATATATATATATATATATTATATATATATATATATATATATACTCGTTTACTCATTTACTTGTTTCAGTCATTTGACTGCGGCTTCTTTCAGTTGCCGTCTACCAAATGCACTCACAAGTCTTTGGTCGGCCCGAGGCTATAGTAGAAGACACTTCCCCAAAGTGCCACGTAGAGGGACTGAACCCCGGAACCATGTGATTGGTAAGCAAGCTATTTACAATACATCCACTCCTGCGCCTATTCTTTAAAGAATAAAAAATTTTTAAATGGTGCAACAATGCACTATAATTCAAACAATGTGTTTAAGTCATCGATAGTCTGATAATATTTCGGAATAAAATTCCTTCTTCAGATATTCTTAGATGGAGTCGCTACAATAATCGATTTTCCAACAGCTTTTTTTTTTCTTTTTTTTCTTCTGAAGTGTCTCAGCAGTGGTCTCACGAAGCTCTTTCCGTGAGGTCGGCTATGTTTCAATCTCGTGTGTGCTGGTACATTCGTAGCGCTGTTTCTTAGTTATATATATGTGTGTGTGAGTATGTGTGTGTAGATATGTATATATTGATCTAAGTATCTATAATTTTATATATACGTATATATATATTGTTAATCTTTCTCGTATTCAGGTCTTGTGTTTAAGCAATCTATATTAAAGTAAGTAACTGTCGTGGCTTACATGAATTTAGTAGAGAAAATAAAGTATATTGAGATTTATCACAAACTATTTGTGTCTTCCTTGCGCAACAGCAGGTTTATTGCTTGTGAGGAGATCCAGTTTGAACTTGACAAGATATGAGATATTAACTTTTGATCTACAAATATAACTGACATAGCTTTATGGTGAGGAAAGCCATAAATTTTAATTGTCTTTTTTAACATTTATTCGCGGTATCTTATAACTATTTTCTCTTCCTATGTTTGGCCAAACACTGTGAAGCATTATATTTCGGTTTTTCTTATTTTGCTTTCAACGTTATCTTTTAATTTAATTCATTATTATTATTAATTCATATTATTATTGTAGCTGTTATTATTATTATTATTATTATTATTATTATTATTATTATTATTATTATTATTATTATTATTATTATCATCATCATTCTTTTGCATTTATTATGCACTTGTTATTTGCTAAGAGTTATGAGAGTGTTAAAAGATCTGTTGAAGGAATTAAAAGAAAACATATCAACATTAAAAAAAAAATGTGAACTATTAGAATAAATGATGCAACAGTTCAGAACAAAAAGTTTTGTTTATAAAACACTATCTTATTGCCGTTTCCACCATATCATTCGTGTATCTGGTAGAGTGTGTGTAGTTGTCTTTCGGACATTGAGTGCCTTCGTGTGTATGTAATAAGACGTCTGTGAGTGCTTTGTAATGAGACGAATGTTCGTATGTGTATGTGTGTGTGTATGTGTTTATGCAAGGTTTATAATGCTGCAGGCAAGTATTGATTGTATGCTATGAGTTCTCTTCACTCCATAATCAGAGTCAGAGTAAAGGTGAATGATTAAAGTCTGTGGTTATGTAAGCAGAAAAATCTGTTTGGAAAAGAAAGAGAAAGAGAAAGAGAGAGAGGGAGACCTTTTTATATGGATGTAAGTTTTTATTTTATTGTATTGTGTATATAACTTCTAGTGTGAGTACATTTGAGTGTGCGTGTGCGTGTGCGTGTGTTTGTGTGTGTGTGTATGCGTGTGTGTGTGTGTGTGTGTGTGTTTGTGTCTGTGTATGCGTGTGTGTGTGTGTGTTTGTGTGTGTGTGTGTTTGAATTTGCAGTTGCCACTGAATACTAATATATTTTAGCAGAATAGAATCATGAACAAGGAGAAAGAGAATACGGTAGACCATTGATACAATTATGTTGTTAGCCTCAGGGTAGCTCTGAGAGAACAAATCTATGAAGACATTACAGCCATGCCCCAAACGTCTTTATACCAGACAAAGTCTATCTAGGACTATATTATCTAATGTATCATTACTTTAGTGAGACTACCATTCGAGGGGAATTTATTTTGCTATCTATAATTTAACAGGTAAGACACTCATCGGCATTTGTAACTTTAGAAAAGATATAAAAAAGATCGAGACTATAAACACTGCGCATTACTGTGTAAAACATCTTAACTTTTGCACATACTACTCAATTGTCCGTATTCGGAAAAGATGGTGTCTTTGATCGGTAGTGGTACATTGAAGATCTGTTTAACTACATGTGAGAACGAGATCGCCATGACCCAAGTAATTCTATGTCAGCTTATTGAATTTTATCTAGGTGTTCTGTGCAAGATTGTAATTAAAATAAAATGATTTGGTATGGAATAGAAAGATTCCAAATTTATCTTGCTGGAATGTTCTACAAAATATTAGCGTAATCTTGAAAATAAATATGAGTTTGTCATGGACAAGTCAATACCAACCCGTGATTAGAGTTTGTTGGAAAAATTAGAACAGGATGCTCAGTAAAATATTTTGTGAATAACTGAAATGTCTGAACTGCGAGAGCATAAAAAATGACATTTTTGGAAGAGTGTCGCGCAAAATGTGCGATGAAGTATAATATTCTATTAGTTTTGTTGCGCTCTCTGCTATTTTTTATCTTTTACTTCAGACATTGGACTAACATCATGCAGGGGCACCTCCTTACCGGCTTCAACAATTTGATGCCAGTATTTATTTTTTTAAAGTAGAATACTCATGCTTTTGGTCTCTTTGCCGAATAATTACGTGACGGGGTTTAAACCAGACCACAACACAACACTGGTTGTCAAGTACTTTAGGAGGACAAACCAAAATACAAACAGACATACATACACAAACACGTGAATATATATATATATATATATATATATATATATATATATATATGAAGACTAGAGGCTATATCAGCCGAAGCGTTGTGTTAAGAAACAAGATGAGGACAAATATCCGTCAATTGTATATAATGTAAATAATGAACATAGCTTAAATTATAAACCGCGATAGGTGAACCGCGATGTGGCGAGGGACTACTGTACTGAGTTATCAAACCTGTAATATATTATTAAAAATTCTAGACGAGGACAATCAATAGAAGTGATGAAAGTGTTAAAATGGAGTGGAACATCGCATCATTCCAAGACGAAAGACAGAAAACAAACAAAAGCAGTAATTAGCATCTATAAAAGGTTGCCACAAAAACTAAAATGGGCTAAAACCATGCTCTCGGCAAATCAAAAGTCTGTGATATTATACCAAATAGGAAACACTTTGAAGATGAAATCAAAGTCGTCCTTCGTCATCGAATTTCCAAGCAAGATGAATCATTGTAACTGAAATGGAAAGTCTTTTGTGAATTTGGATCGAATATCGCAATCGAAAGAGCATTTTCATCAAAAAGTAGTCTATCTGTCTGAAACAGTTCAAAGAAAACGGAAAGAAGAAGAGAAAAATGAAAAGCAAGACAATAATGAAAATTGTTCTGTCATTACTGAATGGTACATGATTCGAAAACGATGTGGAATATGTTCTGATAATGTTTTAAGTGAGTGTCAATCTCACACAGGAGCCGAACTAATTCCTTTACACTTTTATTATTTTACGTGTTTCAGTCATTTAACTGCAGCCATGCTGGAGCACAGCCTTCAGTCGAGCACATCGACCCCGGGACTTATTATTTGTAAGCATAGTACTTATTCTATTGTTCTCTTTTGCCGAACCGCTAAGTGACGGGGACAGAAACACAGTAGCGTCGGTTGTCAAGCAATGCTAGGGGAACAAACACAGACACACAAACACATCCATATATATATGTATATATGCATATATACAACAGACTTCTTTCAGTTTCCGTCTACCTAATCCACTCACAAGGCTTTGGTCGGCCCGAGGCTGTAGTAGAAGAAACATGCCCAAGATGCCACGCAGTGGGACTGAACCCGTTCTCCAAGAATATCAACATTCTTGAAGAACAAATTATAAAAGTTCATGAATCAGGATTTCGAAACGAATGCCTTATAAAACTTAATTGATAAAGGAAGGAAAAGAGTAACCTGATTTCAAAACTGCCAATGCGTCAAAACGTTTCTGATAATTTAAATTGAAAACACGTATTGAACTATCGATCAGCAGAAACCTTTATTTTTAAAGGGTTATTCGTACTCTACACTCCTCGAAGAAATAAGAGGGACAATAGAAAGAAGGTTTAAATTCCACAAGTAACATAGGTGTAGGAGTGGATGGATGGTAAGTAGCTTGCATACGAACCACATGGTTCCGGGTCCAGTCCCACTGCGTGGCACCTTGAGCAAGTGTCTTCTAGAATAGCCTTGGGCCTATCAAAGCCTTGTGAGTGGATTTGGTAGACGGAAATTGAGGGAAACCTCTCGTGTATATATATATATATATATATATATATATATATATTATATGGATGTGTTTGTGTGTCTGTGTTTGTTCCCCTAACATTGCTTGACAACCGATAGTGGTGTGTTTGCGCCCCCGTAACTTAGCGGTTCGGCAAAAGAGACCGATAGAATAAGTACTAGGCTTACAAGGAATAAGTCCCGGGGTCGATTTGTTCGACTAAAGGCGGTGCTCCAACATGGCCATAGTCACATGACTGAAACAAGAAAAAGAGAAAAAGAGAGAGTAGAGAGTAGGAGACCATGTTATCGTTCTTTAAATATATACTTTTTAAAGAATATAATATCGTTCTTTAAACGGGTTTGGTTCAAAGAATTACAAAAACAGCTTGGGGCTAATGAGGATCGAGGTGAAAATTAATTTACTGCAGCAATCATATTTGCATATTGGAATAATGAGCAACCAACAATGGAGTTTAATTGAATCATAAAGAGATTAAAAGATTAGCGATGACAAATGTTTAATAACCAGACTCATGCATTTGGTGTATGAGATAAGATTAGGGATTTTGGTGATAAGGTATTCAAATGGTTTTATAGAAAGTGATGCATGGCTATGTGGTTAGGAAGCTCACTTAGCAACCACGTGTTTTCGTGTTCAGTCCCATATCACCTTGAAAAACTATCTTATATTATATTCACGGGCCGACCAATGCTTTGTGAATGAATTTGGCAGGCTGGTAGATGGAAACTATGGAAGCCCATCGTATACATATAATATAATATAATATAATATAATATAATATATATATATCACCGTGACCGACCAGGCTATCAGATGTTGCTACACATCGCTGGGTTTCGCATTGTTTTAGCCTACAAATGACGCCACCTCTCTGCCTAAACGAGCAGGTGAACAGAAGAAAGAGTGAGAAAAAGTTGTGGCGAAAGAGTACAGCAAGGATCGCCCCCACCCCTGCTGGATCTCGTGGAGCTTTAGGTGTTTTCGCTAATAAACACTCACAACCCCCGGTCTGGGAATCGAAACCGTGGTCCTCCGGCCGCGAGTCCGCTGCCCTAACCACTGGGCTATTGCGCTTCCATATATATATATATATATATATATATATATAATAGAAATATTAAAATTACTAAGTCTCTCTAAAAGAGATCACGGCAGCGTTCCTGGAAAATAATAGTTATCGCCATACTAATATGGCATTCTTATAAAAATAAGAATAAAGCTGTCCGCTTATTAGCTCCATGAGGCCATCGCCTTAAGTTAGCTATTTGATACACAAACTGTATCCATATAACCTTCGAACAAGGGAGGTCAGTCGCTCCACACTACTTGATCGACAGTTACAGACGCGTTTCGGGGTATTGCCCCTTTTCAATGTAGCATAGTCAGACCAGTAGGTGTCGCTTCCGACAATCTCTGTTCGAAGGTTTTATTTACCTAGTTTCAAGTAGTGTGGAGCGACTGACCTCCCTTGTTCGAAGGTTATATGGATACAGTTTGTGTATCAAATAGCTAATTTAAGGCGATGGCCTCATGGAGCTAATAAGCGGACAGCTTTATTCTTATTTTTATAAGAATGCCATATTAGTATGGCGATAACTATTATTTTCCAGGAACGCTGCCGTGATCTCTTTTAGAGAGACTTAGTAATTTTAATATTTCTATTATTGAAAACAAGTGGATGTATTCCACTGAAACTAGGTAAATAAAACCTTCGAACAGAGATTGTCGGAAGCGACACCTACTGGTCTGACTACGCTACGTTGAAAAGGGGCAATACCCCGAAACGCGTCTGTAGCTGTCGATCAAGTAGTGTGGAGCGACTGACCTCCCTTGTTCGAAGGTTATATGGATACAGTTTGTGTATCAAATAGCTAACTTAAGGCGATGGCCTCATGGAGCTAATAAGCGGACAGCTTTATTCTTATTTTTATAAGAATGCCATATTAGTATGGCGATAACTATTATATATATATATATATATATATATATATATATATATATATATATATATATATATATTATATATATATATAATATATATATATATATGCTTGCTTGTATGTGTGTGTGTTTGTACAAATTATTGTTTCCGCCCGAACCCCCTTTACAACTGGTGTAGGTTCCTTTGCATTCCAGTTTACTAGTGGTTCGACAAAAGACACCGATAGCTTAAGTGCCAGAAATAAGCGTAATAAATTTTTTAAAATTTCTATCAATCTGTTCGGCTAAAAGCATTCAGGCTGTTGCTCCAGCATGACTATAGCCCTATGACTGAAACATATAAAAGACAAAAGGTAAAACCATCAAACCGGTTGTTGATATATCGTGAGGAGAAAATTTGCAGAGAAAACTTAACCGATTTCTAGAATAGAATTTTGTCCATCTGAGCAAATTAACATTGATAATGACTACAATATCAAATTGCTAAATCGTAATAAACTTAAATCTGTTTCTTTTATTCAGCTTACATTTTTTTAGACCTGTCATCAAATATTTTCACTTGACAGTTTATTTGACAACATCTACGTTTATATTTCCCTTTAGACTGAGACATAGGCACAGTGGCTGTCAACGATATGGTGTTAGCGAAAGAGACGAGGTGAGGATGGGAAAGTGTGGGCGATAGATGGATGGTAGTTGATAAGGAATGGATGCTAGTAGTTATAGAAATTTTCAGAATAACACTTATTAAAATACTGCTGTCCATATTTTAGATATATTGTATTGAATTATGTGAAGCAATATTTTAACTCTTTAACTCTTGGAAATGGAACCGGCTCGGGGTTTCTCAGAATTCATTGCGAGATACAAAACAGAACATAATTAAGTGTAATGCAGTTTAAATTGAATACGAACAGCTGGTGTGAAACTAAGAAAATGAATGACTCATTTAATGAGTTCCAGTTGCCAAAAAATACAACCAGTGTAGTCTCTCAATTATGGTTTCTTTTACGTCTTTATCTATATTGTCAGATGTTTTTCCATTTCATTTTCGATTTTTCTTTTACATAAATCACTTGAACACACCAGACGTTCTTTGCAATAAATCATTCCAAAAATAGTATTTAAGAAGTGCCTGTTGTACATATCAGCACATAGCATCAATTAAAAAGAATGCTAATGAAAGAAGAGAAAATTCTTCCTTTCATAGTTATCTTTCCTCTTTTGCGTATCATGAAGGGCTTAGGGTTTCCGGATTAGGTGGTAAACAGGGAGAAGGTATCCTCAAACAGTAGACTTCACCGAACGCTTGCTATAATAAAGGCGGCGCGCTGGCAGGACCGTTAGCACGCCGGGCGAAATGCTTAGCAATATTTCGTCTGCCGCTACGTTCTGAATTCAAATTCTGCCGAGGTCGACTTTGCCTTTCATCCTTTCAGGGTCGATAAATTAAGTACCAGTTACGCACTGGGGTCGATGTAATCGACTTAATCCGTTTGACTGTCCTTGTTTGTCCTCTCTGCGTTTAGCCCCTTGTGGGCAGTAAAAAATATATAATAAAGCTGTCTCCGCTAAAAGTGCCAACAATATCTGCTGGTGTTGTTAATTCGGGCGATGGTAGCATTTAAACTCACGACTAAAAGAGTTGGAAAGAATAACACTGATTGCCTTGGTTATACATTCTTACAATTCCTCGAATATAACGATCTAGCGTTTTTATCGACTTCAAAAAGATAAAAGGTAAAGCAGACCTCGCCGGTTTGGAACCCAGAGCTCAGAGCGTCGGAACAAATTCAGCAATGTTTCTCTAGGATGCTTATATTAGGTCACTGTTATATTTAACTGAGCACTGGCAGTTTTTGAAATATTCTTTTACTCTTTTACTTCCGTAACATCAAAAGTGAAAGTGGATAGTTTACTCTTTTACTCTCTTTTACTCGTTTACTTGTTTCAGTCATTTGAATGTGGCCATGCTGGAGCACCGCCTTTAGTCGAGCAAATCGACCCCAGGACTTATTCTTTGTAAGCCTAGTACTTATTCTATCGGTCTCTTTTACCGAACCGCTAAGCAACGGGGACGTAAACACACCAGCATCGGTTGTCAAGCGATGTTGGGGGGACAAACACACACACTCAAACATATGCACACATATACATAGATATACATATATACGACGGTTTCTTTCAGTTTCCGTCTACCAAATCCTCTCACAAGTCTTTAGTCGGCCCGAGGCTATAGTAGAAGACACTTGCCCAAGGTGCCACGCAGTGGGACTGAACTCGGAACCATGTGGCTCTTAAGCAAGATACTTACCACACAGCCATTCCTACGCCTATATATCAATGTTTATTTTAAAGTCGCTGGTTTTAGAAATTAGGCCGGAGTGTTTATAGACTCCATGTTATTGTGAACAACAGATGGATGTTATGTATTATATGTAGCCTTCATTATGCTTATTAAAGTAGCGGTGTGTTCTTGCAGTGATATTCTCCATGTTTATTGTTACTAAAAATTAAATGCAAGAAGTAGTTTACATGTTGTTGCTAACTACAGCAGGGTACACAAATTGGTGTCTCTACCAAATTCCACAAGAGTTTTACATGCATTTCATGTTCTAACAAATAGGTTACATACAGCTATTGCAAGTTGTGAAGAGACAGCACGTCTAGTTTATTCAAAAACCGCATTTACGACATATTTGAGACCTTGCGTAAAAAAGCTACAAAAGTGCATAACAAGCATTAATATTTGCTAGAACTGCAAGTAAATAATAATGCTTACCCGAACAGCGATGTTTTATGCATAGACAAACCCTACCAATATCCACATCAGATTTATTTAACTTTCCATAAAATTTTAATGTAATTTATTTATTGCCAACACAAACCGTCTCAACTTTCAGTAGATTAAAAACTTTGAAAATATCAATATAAGAAGCAAGAAAAGCTTAATATTAATTTAAAATATATTATCAGCTTAATAGTGATTATGTATATTTAATGCTGCATTATAAAAGAATAACGTTATATTACTTATTATTATCTTAACAATAATAATATAAAATATAATCTCCACAGACACCAGGCATGAAAATCTATGGTAAAGTTGGAAATGAGAGACGTAGTATTTGATAAAAGGAGTAATTCCTTAAGATATATATACATTCATACATACATATATATATATATAATATATATATATATATATATATATATATATATATATATTATATACATAACTGTATAGAAGTAATGCTTATCGCTACCTAAATACACACATATGTATACATATATATGTATGCATATATATATATATATATATATATATATATATATATATATATATATAATATACATACACACATATGAGAGGTATGACCACAATGTTGACAACCCTTATGCTAGAAGTAGATCCACTATGGTCTTACCACTAAGAATTGTTCCCAAGAAAAAATCTAGCAAACGCCAGAACATAAACGAGGAAGACAAATGAAAAGTAACAGAAATAGAGATTATTCACATACATGTTTCACTATTAACAGATTACCTAATTTTACTTACGCAATTTGTCCGTAGATCTTCAGTGTGACCGTCTATACAAATATAATTTGCAGAAATATACACGAGGGTGTCCGAACGTTGTGGTACTTGTATATAGTTCTTCTTTTTATCTTTGCTGTTATTCTTCGAAAGTCCTCGTCTTGGCGCGCTAAATTACTGGAAAACAATACTGCAGAAAATGAGTTACTGCAGTGGCTTTCGCCGGTTAGAGAACGTATTAATTTAAATTAAAATTTCAAATGAGGGTGAGGAATTTGATATTAATTTAATTAACATCAATTTAACACCAGTTAAAATCTGAAGGTTCTAATAGCTTCTCAACTTAACTGATTGGAAGTGCTATAAAGTACAGATGGGCTACAACAAAATATTCACCTCAGTACTACATACTTGCTTGTCAGTTGTTTAACCTTAACCAGTCGAGCATGTCCCTTAGTGGCTGACGATATGTGCATCTCTGATCACAAGCAGGAGAAGTGGGGGATCATCGTAAGCATATGTTGAGAGGAATTCTTTGAGATTTGAATAGTTTACCTCTGGAAACATGGGTGTTTCATTCAACCTTAACCAACCCTTATTCAGGAACCTTTTGAGCGGCATGGGTTACTCAACCTGAAGAAAATTGTGACTAGGCCCCACCAGCACGGTCATGTACTGTTTATCTTGATATGAGATCACCATGTCACGCAAATATGGTTGTGAGGAATGTGCGTAGTGTATTCTTATCTGACGGGTATACTGGACTTCGTATATTTTACTTCAGTATCACTTTCACGGAATGCAGTGCTCTCTCACTCAATAATAATAATAATAATAATAACAATAACAATAATAACAATAATAATAATAATAATAATAATAATAATAACAATAACAATAATAATAATAATAATAATAATAATAATAATAATAACAATAATAATAATAATAATAATAATAATAATAATAATACCCACAAAAACTTTAATACCCACAACTGCCTCTGTAAGCACCCTTTTTTCTTTCTTTCTTTTTTTTTCTTCTCTCTAAAAACATCACGCTTTTCTCTTTTTTTCTTTTTGTAGACTTGCAAAACCCTAAAACTTTCTATGAATATCTGACTTTTCTTTGCTTCCTCCCAGAATATTCAAATATAAATGTAAACATATACTTTTTATTGCAAAAACACACCTGTTCTTCTAACTGGACATACAAACATCTCTAGAGGGGTCAACTTCAACCTCCACAATATTACCTTGCACGAAATATACAAACACTTTTTATTGCAATAACACAAACGCACATGGAAAAAATAATGATGCTAAGATTCTCTCTGGTCGAACACAGCTTCTCTATTCACAAATAATACAGAACAGCCCTTCAAAATAAGTTAAGAAAATTTACAAATTTACATATCTACAGTTTTCAATCATACATTCGACCAGCTTTAAAAACTTTGATACCCACAATTGCCTCTGTAAACATCCTTTTTTTTTTTTTCTCTCTCTAAAAACATCACGCTTTTCTTTTTGTGGACTTTCAAAACCGTAAAACTTCTATGAAAATCTGACTTTTCTTTGCTTCCTCCCTGAATATTCAAATATAAATGTAAACATATACTTTTTATTGCAAAAACACACCTGTTCTTCTAACTGGACATACAAACATCTCTAGAAAAGTCAACTTCAACCTCCACAATATTACCTTACACGAAATGTACAAACACTTTTTATTGCAATAACACAAACGCACATGGAAAAAAAATGATGATGCTAAGATTCTCTCTGGTCGAACACAAATTCTCTATTCACAAACAATACAGGACACCCCTTCCTTAATTTTTCTTAAGGCTAATAGTAGTAAACATCTGAACTTTTTTTGACCCCACCCCAAAAAAAAAAAAAAAAAAGATAGTAATAGTGCTGATATTCTATCTATCTATCTACACACACACACACACACACAAACCTCACCTCGGCCCTATTGTTAACCAAATATGAAAGTATTATTTGACAGGCAAGAACTCTGGCATTGAAGAGAGTCAGCCAGCCAACCACCAAGCCAGCCAACGAGACAGACAGACACTACTGTGATGGTGATAATGATAAAAAACAAAAATAACAATAATAAGATACTGCTGTGACTACACATAAGACAATATCATTGATGATGATGGTGGTGATGGTGATGGTGATGATGATGATGATGATGGTAATGGTGGTGATAATGATGATAGTGATGGTAATGGTGAAGATAATAACAATAATAAGCCGACTACGGCTGCTATAATGGTACGATTATAATTGTAACGGCAATGATGGCCGTCTCCCCACGAGCCAATCAAAGCTAAAAAATGATAACATTATCGTAGCACCAAAATGTTTTTGGAAACTAAAAGGAAAACTAAATCAGTATACCAAATCGCTTGTCCTATGGTTAATCTGGAAGCGCGTCCCCCAGGGAAGAGCCAGCCTGGGATCGAAAAGTCATCAACTGGCACAAACTCTTCTCCGAATACGGACATGGATGGTCACTTGAACGGGAAATCCCCCAACTCGAGCCCTCCAAGTTCACCACTACAACACACCACAGAAGAAAAATGTAAGCGGAACAAATGGACCCGAGAAGAGTATAAAGAAGTAATATACGCTTATTACTATGCATTAGGTAGGCCATCTCAAGAGAGACACCACCGCAAACTCTTACAGTATATGGAGAACACGGAATCAAGACAGTAGGCCCTATTTGGACGAGAACAAATTAGCAAATGTGAGGAGGGATATCTTTAGAAATACAGACTCACAGACAGTGAAATAAGTGCGATCAAGCACGCAACGGAAAATGACATAAATATAAGACACAAAGGAAATGAAGAATCAGATGAACAGTATAGCCCGCCACGAGGCTTAATTGAAAGACTGCCATCTGACCAAAGTACGCAAAGGCCTGAAGATACAAGAAATTCTATTGTACCTGTTAAAGATAGCCAGGAAAACGAAAAAACAATAGTAACTGAAGATCTCGCATGTGCTGAAGAACACAGAGAGTCTATGGCAGAAATGAGACAGAAAATCCTGAATACGCTTGAAGTTGTAAGACATACAAGTATGAATGATAGAGAACCGCTTCATAAACTCTCAAATACAAACCAAAATAAAAAACAAATCCAAATTGGCAACTATGTAACAAATGAAATATACGAGAATTAAAACCTGATTTTACTGAGTTAAATGAAATTATTTACGCTTCTGCTAGGGCAATTGAAACCAGCTGTATTCCCCCGAAAAAACAAAGAAAACAAAACCTGGGAAGAAATCAAACCTGGAGAAGTAAAATTGAAAAAGAGATTGAATTTATGAGAGGGGAAATATCAATATTAAATGAACTAATATGGAAATGATGTAAGATCCAGAACAGGAATAAAGATGAAGAGAAAATTTGGATCCTCACCAAGAGAAGAACTGATATCAATAAAAGAAACGCTGAAACAAAAAGTCCAAGCAAAAGCCCAAAGAATACGAAGATTTGAGAAGAGAAACAAGTTTTACAAGCAAAATAAGCTGTTCACATCCAATGCCAAAAAATTCTACAGAGAAATAGGGAAGGAGAAAGTAACCGTTAAAGACCCCCCTCCCATGGAAGAAGTTCAAAACTTTTGGGAAAGGATTTGGAGTGACAAGAAGACGTACAACATAAATGCAGACTGGATTATACAAACTGAAGGATCCTACCAAAATTTACAACAACAAGCATGGGAAGACATCACAATAGCAGACCTAAGAAAGGCACTCACGAAGGCCCATAATTGGAAATCCCCCGGTAAAGATAGGGTGCCGAATTTCTGGCTCGCATCGCTCCCGTGCGCACACGGTAAGCTAGTTCAGCTGCTCAATGGAATTTTGAGAGACCCAAAGAAAACACCTGAATGGTTAGCAAGTGGCATTACTTACCTACTCCCAAAGAATAACGAAACCAACCTTCCAAAAAACTATCGGCCTATAACCTGTCTATCCACCACGTATAAAATCCTAACATCTATCCTGGCGGAGAAAACATATGCATTCATGGAGAAGAACGATATTTTCCCCATTGAACAAAAAGGGTGCCGCCGAGGCTCTTACGGATGCAAAGATCAACTGCTAATCAATCGTATGATCCTTGAGAACTGTCACAACAAGCGCAGAAATCTCAGCACCGCATGGATTGACTATAAAAAGGCCTTCGACAGTAACCGCATCCATGGATCTTGAGATCGCTGGACATCTTTAAAATTTCCCCTGTGATTTCAAACTTCCTGAAGCACAATATGTCGTTGTGGAATACGAATCTCCAATTATACCACTCTAATGGAGTACTTGCCTCAGAAAATATAAACATCAACTGTGGAATTTTTCAAGGTGACTCACTTTCACCTTTAATATTCTGCATAGCCCTAATACCCCTTACAAGTGAATTAAACAGAACAGGGTATGGGTATAAAATTGCCAATAAAAAAATAAGCCATCTATTTTATATGGATGACTTAAAACTTTATCGTAAAGACAATAATGAACTTGAAGGCCTATTGCGCACCGTGAAAGCATTCAGCGATGACATCGGGATGGAGTTTGGACTTGAGAAGTGTGCCAAAGCCACTTTCCAGAAAGGGAAAGTGAAGACCACAAATTCAGTCGTGTTAGATGTTGACACAGTCATAAGAGAGCTTGAGCAAGAACAGACATACAAATATTTAGGGATAAATGAAGGCTCTGGTATTCAGCATGCAAGCATGAAAGAGAAAATCAGGAAGGAATGTTATAGGAGAGTTCGTGCAGTCCTGAAATCTGAACTAAATGCACGTAACAAGGTGTTAGCTATAAATTCCTTAGCAGTTCCAGTTGTTACTTATAGCTACAATGTGTGGAACTGGAATATGAGTGAAGTAAAGAATATAGATAGAAAAATACGCAAGCTGCTGAGTTGTAATAGGATGCACCACCCAAAGGCAGACGTAGATCGCCTTTACCTTCCCAGAGCCCAAGGAGGTCGAGACCTGATCCAATTTGAACTAGCTTACAAAACAACCACAATTGGACTGGCCAAATATTTCGAAATATCGAATGACTGGATGCTAAAGCTCGTGGAAAATCACGAGAGACGAAAGAAGCTTCATTCTATCATCAAGGAAAGCAAAAAATTTGCTATTGATCTCGTGCAGGATACCCAAACTGAACAACCCGAGGGAAGTACGGCAACTATTGTTGCAAAGAAGGTGAAAATGATGGCAATGAAAAAAGCGCACGAGCAATTGGCTGATAGGTGGGAGGAGAACCTCTGCACGGCAAATATGTGACCCGCAGCAAACAAGCTGATGTTGACCAGAAGCAAACCCATCAGTGGCTGCGGAGCTCGGGGCTAAAAGCAGAGAGCGAAGGTTTCATCCTGGCTGCTCAAGACCAAAGCCTATTACCCGGAACTACCAGGCCAATGTGATGAAAAATGGAGCAGACCCAAAATGCCGATTCTGCAACGACATGATTGAAACAGTGGACCACCTAATCTCTGGATGTAAAGTTTTAGCACCAGTGGAGTATAAATTAAGACATGACAGAGTTGGCCAATATCTCCAATGGCTAATAAGTCGGCATTACAATATCAAAACTGCCGACAAGTGGTATAATCACCACCCTGAGGCTGTAACTGAAGGAGAAAATGTAACCATTCTGTGGGACTTTCCAGTACATACAGACCGAACCATCAAGGCCAATAAACCAGATATTGTTGTGAAAAACCAAAACAATAAAGTTTGCTTATTGATCGACATGAGCATCCCCTGTGATCATAATATCTCAGCGAAAGAGTTTGACAAGCTCAGAAAATATAAAGACCTACTCATTGAAATTGAGAAAATGTGGCATCTGAAGGCGGTTACAATACCAGTGATCGTAGGAGCACTAGGAATGATCAAGAAGGGAACCGAAAATTATATGAGAATGATCCCTGGCTTACCATCCCTGCAAGAAGTGCAAAAGATTGTCTTAACTGGTACATCACACGTATTGAGAAGAGCATTGTCGATGTGAGAACTGTTGCTGCTCATGTATTTTAATTTAACTTTAAAAAAAAAAAAAATAATAATAAAATGAACGAACTACTGAGTTTGGTTTAATGGCCTACCAATATACACTATGAGTTTCTTTGCCCTAGGAGTCGGGAAGACACTCGGCAAGAAATGGAAGAAAATTTGAAAGAAGAAAAAAAAAAGTAATAATAATAATAATAATAATAATAATAATAATAATAATAATAATAATAATGATAATAATATATGATATTAATAATAATAATAACTAGCTGGACCCGTGAAAAATTCACAGAAAGCACAAAAAATGTAAGCATCTGTAAATTGTGTAATGGAACCATGAGAAATTTCACTCTATAGTGACAGTTAAAGACGGCGAGCTGGCAGAATCGTTAGCATGCCGTCAAAATGCTTAGTGTTATTTCGTCTGCCTTTACGTTCTGAGTTCAAATTCTGCCGAGGTCGATTTTCCCTTTCATCCTTTCGGGGTCTATAACTTAAGTACCAGTTGCGTACTGGGGTCGGTCTAATTGACTGGCCCTCTCCCCGCAAAATTTCAGGATTTTTGCCCATCGTAGAAAAGTTACAGAATATAGTAAAATGGGTAAAACCGATACTATGTAAACCAACGAAAATATCTGTTAAGCACACGTAAGCAGAATTACTATTTAGCCTTAAAATACATCGTATATATTTTTGGTTTAGTGGTAGGGAACGTTTTTCTCGTATTCCTTTATTCTTTTACTTGTTTCAGGCGTTTGACGGTTGATGGAGCACCAACCCATTGGTCGAAGAAACGGACCCCTGGACATATTCCCTGTAAGCATGGTACTTATTCTACCAGGTAAGTTACAGGGACGCAAACACACCGACATCGGTTGGGAGGCAATGGTGATGGTGGGACAAACACAGACGCAAACACACATACACACACAGATATAGGCATACACACACGCGAGCTCGCGCATAAAAAATAACTGGAAAAATCCTGACGAAAACAGTAAAATTTTAACTTGACAGAAAACATAGAAAGAGAAAGCTATGTTTAGTTCCACAACGTCACACTTATTATCACGCGCGCACATACACACGCGCACAAACATTCATATATATATATATGTATGTATATATATATATATATAAATATATATATATATATATATATATATATATATATATATATATGAGGTATGTATAAAACAAAGTAAAGTTGTAAGGTACCGCACGGGTGGAAATATATATGAAAGAAGCTTTCATATATATAGATGTTCAATCACATTTTAGAAAAAGATTGTCAAAAGTAAAATGTAAAGCTTTGTATAAGCTTTGTTGTGTTAAGTACTGGTTATCAGAAAATTATTAAAATACAGTTATACATTCTTTGATAATAATAAGAAAATGTTAAAAACAGTTTACAAGAAAGTACTTAAGAATGTATTCAGAACGGGACTCCAAAATTAATATGAGTTCAATAAAAATCATGTTTGTCTGGTAGTATATACACAGCAGATATATATATGAATTTACAAAAGATTGTAGAGGAATAACTGACCTGTTTTTCTCACATTTTGTCTTGTCTGTAGCTAAGGAATATCTGTAAGTGTGTGCCTTTTAGTTTTTATTTACTCATACACATCAACAAATGAGTCAATTGAACAACCCTGTGTGGTTGTTCAATTTGCTAGAAATAACAGCCAAATCTGTCTCATACTATGCTCTTGTTAGTATTAAGGAAAGGGATGAAATAGAATTAATATTTTTGAATCGGATCTTTGAATTTAATTTTTTTAAATGATTTCGACCATTACGTGATACAAGAAAGAAGAAATTGGAAAAATCCTTATCAAAACAGAGAAATTATAACTAGATAAAAATAGAGAAAGATAAAGAAAAGGTTGTATTCGAAAACCAAAAGATATTTTTTAGCTGAGGCGTAATTTTATAATCAAAAAAATTCAAAATCTAAATTACCGAACACAAGACTTAACATGTTATCTGGTGTGTGGCCGAATTCAAATCGATAGAATACCTAACACAAATGTGTGTGAGTTTGTGTGTGGTTGGGCCTTTAATAGCCAAGGATCAATTTCAGTTCAATCGTAGAAAGGAGTTCATATACTTATCAGCCACTCCGTCTCACTCCCTCTCTTTCTCTCACTTTCACTCTCCCTTGTTCGACATACGAGTCAAATTTCAGTATTTCAATTTTCTCATTACGATCGTTGCTGGTTCGGTGGTCCTGTTGTCATTGGGTTCATTACCAACCAATCTGAAAAAAAAAACATTTGAAAACTCTAGAAATACCTTACAGTCTATGTGTATTGCGAAAGTCGGCACTATTTGGAACTGCACGCATATTGCGTAAAGTAGTGTCTGTTTGAGGTCCTTGTTGTGACTTGACAAACAGCACAATCCCCTGGTAGACACAATATTTTCAATCAACAATATTGTATAATGTGCGACATGTATAATAACAGTAATAATAATAATAATAATAATAATAATAATAATAATAATAATAATAATAATAATAATAATAATAATAATTGTTTCTTTTAGGCATTCACTAGTACAACACTAAGTACAAACCCAAATATATGGCACCCTAGGCATAACACCAACATGAACTTCCAACTTGTTGTCTCTTGAGGTCTCTGGGTGAGACTTGGAGCGAGCTTGTGCAAATGTAAAGCAAAAAGTCAAACACAGAATAATAATAATAATAATAATAATAATAATAATAATAATAATAATAATAATATAATAATAATAATAATAATATAATAATATAATAATAATAATAATAATAATAATAATAATAATAATTGTTTCTTTTAGGCATTCACTAGTACAACACTAAGTACAAACCCAAATATATGGCACCCTAGGCATAACACCAACATGAACTTCCAACTTGTTGTCTCTTGAGGTCTCTGGGTGAGACTTGGAGCGAGCTTGTGCAAATGTAAAGCAAAAAGTCAAACACAGAATAATAATAATAATAATAATGATAATAATAATAATAATAATAATAATAATAATAATAATAATAATAATAATAATAATAATATTAATAATAATAACAATAATCATAATAATACTGTAGCTGCTGCTACTGCCCTTCCTACTCCTCCTCTTCCTACTACTACTACTACTACTACTACTACTACTACTACACTACTACTACTACTACTACTACTAGATACTCTCCATTCCTGAATGAAAAAGGTCAATTGCACTTTTTTGTTACCACCTATTTCCCCTCTTGTTTTTTTTTCCGTTTGACATTTACTTTCAATCTCCTCATCCTTTATATTTCTAATATCCCTTGTCTCCTGTCTGTTTCACTTTAATTATTTTTACACCCAACGTTTACAGCAACAATTTCCTTATTATTCTCCTTATTAGCTTTCTTCGAATTCCTTAAATCACTCGCCACCCTGCTGCAGTTCGAGCAATCATCTCTCACAGGAATGCATTTTTTAAAAATCTTTTCATTGTGCATTGCACTTTACTGCTTTCTCTCTCTCTCTGAATTTCTCCTTCATCGTCTCTCTCTCTCTCTCACCACTCCTCTCCTCCGCTTTCTATACAATACAATCATTTTCTATCACCCCTTTCCTTTTCTCTTCTTTAAATCCACCTCCAGAATCTTCCGTCTCTGGATATCACACTCGTTCTCAACTCCCGGCCTACATTTCTCTTCCAGTATCTCTTAAAATAATTACATTCAAAGAAATTACCGAAATGATCTGCGGATGAAATGTGAAACACCATTATAAATTATATCATTCTTTAGAATTAAACAAGTTAACCTATCAGCAAAGTGAATAAATAATGAAATCAGAGAAGTATCGAATTGCCTAACACTTACACACTCACAGACTTACTTGCAGGGCACCCACACACTCATACACACACGCGCTGCACACACACATACACACGGCCACACACAAAATATACACACAGATGTTCGCGTGTACATACACAAACAAATTGCAACAAATAATTTTGAAGTTAGCAAATGTTCACGACTCCAAAACAATTCGCAAAAAAAAATAAAATTGCCTTTTTCGAATGAATCTTCTATAAGCTATATACGTAAACATTGTTTTTTTAATCCAAACCATTGCAAGTTATAAGACCTAATACAAGTCGGCAGTACTTTTAATTTGAATTTAAAGATTTCCCAGGTGGGGAATAGGGCATCCTTTGTCGTTTATTAGCTTCAGTCATTCTATTGTGGTGACGCATCCAAATCTCTTTCATACTATGCTCTCGTTAGTATTAAGGAAAAGGAAAAAATAGAATCAATATTTTTGATTTTGTTCGGCTCTATGAATTTAATTTTTTTTAATGTTTTCGTCCATTTTCCGATAGAAGAAAAACAAATTGGAAACATCCTGACCAAAACAGAGAAATTATAACTCAAAAAATATAGTAAGAGAAAGAAATGGTTGCATTCGAAAGCCAAAAGAACAAACCGACCACAGTACTTACGATTTTGTCTTAAAACTCTGGAACTTTGTCATCGGTTCTTTGGCCGAGCTGGCAATTTTTAAAGACCTAAAGAAACCAACATACATTGTAACACGGTGGGGCCGTGACAAACATGGGCACTCGCGCAAGCGCATAGTTATGCCTTTGAGTGTGTGTATGTGTGCGCACGTATATATATATATGAATATATATATATATATATATATTATATATATATATATATATATAATATATATATATATATAAATGGATGTGTGCATTTTTCCCTTGTTTACAATTAACACGGAACAAAATGGATAAACAGTTGCCAGGGGACCAAAAAATCACACAATAAGGACGTCACCCTGTTTGTAAAGGTAGAAACTCCGGGTTGATGTAAAATGTTTTGTGTAATATATATAAATAAATAAATGGAGTTAAACGCAGGTGTTATTCAAATACTTTTACTTCCGACACATGTTTGGAAGACAACAATTATATTATTCCAAAGGAATAAAATGGTGTAAAACAATGTAATATTCTCATCAGGGAAAGAAAGAAAGAAACCAGACTCGTGAATAAGACATTTTAACAGAATTTTATGGATGTGAATAATGATTAACGGAGCGCTATTAAGTCTTTTAATTGATTCTCTCCATTTCATTAGCATATGATAAAGGCAAAGAATTCTGCAAAACCTGTAATGCTGAACTATTTTCTATTCTGTTTTCTACGAAACCCCTTGTAAACACGGTCATAGAGCGTGCTTATCGATGTAAACATTGGCAAAAACATACCTTTGGTTCATATAAGTGATATCTACCATTATATATAATTTAAACATTGATTTTCTTCTTACATTTCACTTCCACTCGATATATCTTTTTCCAAGCCTTCAAGCATTTATTTAATTCACATATCGCTTTATATTTCTCCTTTATTACTTTTCTGCTTATTTATTCCCTTTAACCCTCCTCTTTCTATAGGCTCCCTTTGACGTTATATCCTCTAACGTTTTTAAAAAACACTTAATAGCGTTCAGTTCATCATTATACACATCCATCACATTCTGTTAAATTCACTTATTGATGAGTTTGGTGTATTTTTTCTTTCTCTAGTGAGAAGATTAAATTGTTTCACACCATTTTATTCCTTTGGAATAATATGTTTCTTTATTACCCACAAGAGGCTAAACATAGAGGGGACAAACAAGGACACACAAACGAATTAAGTGGATTACATCGACCCCAGTGCGTAACTGGTATTTAATTTATTGACCCCGAAAGGATGAAAGGTAAAGTCGACCTCGTCGAAATTTAAACTCAGAACGTAATGGCAGGATGTCTTCGAAACATGTGTCGGAAGTAAAAGAATATAAATAACACTTGCGTTTAACTCCATTTATATATATATCGAAAGGGAGTCTAACACCAGTCCTTCCGTAGCATTTACATCGCCTAACCTGCCTTCTGGGTCCTCTGCATACCAAAACGTCTCATATATATATATATATATATATATGTGTGTGTGTGTGTGTGTGTGCGTGTGTGTGTCTGTATGTGTATGTGTGTGCGTGCGTATGTTTGTGTGTCTGTGCTTGCGCCACCTCCCCAACGTCGTTTGACAACCGATGCTGGTGTGTTTACGTCCCCGTAACTTAGCGGTTCGGCAAAACAAACCTATAGAATAAGTACTGAGCTTACAAAGAATAAGTCCTGGGGTCGATTTGCACGACTAAAGGTGGTGCTCCAGCCTGGCCACAGTCAAATGACAGGAACAAGTAAAAGATTAAAAGTGTAACATTTACAAATTCTGTTTTCTGACTAGGTAAAAATGATCAAAGCTTAAACCTCTGTAAAACTTTCCGAAAAATGTTTCTCGAATAAATAATCCCAAAGTCGGATTCAGCATGAAAAAGTACATCAACATAGCGAATTTGCAAACTTTGGTTTTATATACAAAATTTCAAATCTATAACATTTTAAAATCTCTCTATCTCATTCACTTTTCACTAATCCCATGATAAAAATTTACCCCTCTCATTATATATTACTACTCTCTTTCCCCTCGCTTTCTCTCTCTTTTTCTCTCTCTCACTCACACACTACTAAAGAACAGAGCTCACACCGTCTGAGTGTGTGTGTGTGTGTTTTTTGTCAATGTTTGTGTATCCATGTGTGTAAAAATTTTCATTAAGGTGACACAGCGATTTTAAAATGGTATGTAAGAGAAAATTTATTTTGATAGCATACTTTTCTTTTACTCAATGTTTTTTTCTTCTTACAAACACTTGCTCGTCTGTTGCGGGATTGGGAATTAAAAATTCAAATTACATTTTTTTGTTTTTGTTGTTTCTCAGTCCCAGCAGTGGATCTGCGCAACACTATTCCATAAAATGTGTTTATGGGGAGAAAAATGTCTAGAAACATTTATATACGTGACAAAAGAAAAACAGGGACGGACCAGGTGCTAGAAACATCAGCTAAATCTGCTTTAAATCACAGCTCTTTTCTTCTCAAAATTAGTTTGAAATTATAAAGAAAAAGAAATCGCAGATTCGGATTGTCAGTATATTAAAATTGTAATTGAAAAAGATTTCGGGAAAAAACCTGGCGTTAATGAAAACGTTAAAAAAATTCCACTCTTTTCTTACCTTCTAAGCTTCAGCTGAGAATTGTGGCCATGCTGGGGCACCGCCGTTTTGCTACACTGTTATTATTGAGAGGCTCCTCTAATATGTGACATATGGTGAAGAAGGGAGTTTATGTCATTATCCTCATTTGCATTTCTTTCTAAGACGTAAGTTCATCTGGGACTCTCAACAGGAAAAGGTCTTGTTTTGATTTGTAAACACCTACGTCAACTTCGTGTAGGTCCCTCAGGCTCTTTGGGAGAATATTAAAAATTTGTGGGCCTCTCAAAGCCAGGCTGTTGCAGTAACTGGTCCTGAAGCGCGATGACATTTTTGGGATCTTTGGCACTGTGGAGTGTCGACCCGTTCTGGCATTTATGTAGCTTTCAATGACAGACTTTGGCACAATTCATTCCAGGATCTTCCAAATATATATTACTGCTTACCTCTCCCGTCTAGTTTATAAATTATGTTTCATTTTATGTTTGAAAATAAAGTCAGTAGGTATTTTTATGGTTATCACCGACTTTTAATTTTTTTCTTTAAACTTCGAGGCTTTTCCCATCCTTTTTAAGTGTCTAGTGCCAAAACTTTGGCCAAAATCGGTACTAAGTTGAGGACGGGGTTAGGAAAACAAAACAAATCAGAAATTATCAAGACTTATTTTTTTATCGAAAAGGCATTTCCCATCGTTGTTACCTGCGTAGTGGAAATAAAAATTGGATAAAATCGGTCCGCAAAGGAGTGAGAGACGAATTTATAAATTCTCAGTCATTATTTTTGCATAAAAAAAATTTCCCCTAACATTTACTAGGGTGCCGTGAAAAAATAATTTGAAAATTCCTCGTCAAAAAAAAATTCCAGTTATACTATTCTGCAAGAGTCTTGTTGTGAAAATTACTCGGCAACGACGAGATACCCTGCTACTCTGCTTATGCATATACGTATATATATATAAACGTATACTGGGTACGATGGGTAAATTGTCACCATCTTACATTTTTTATTTCACGCATGCGCTTTGACTGTATCTGACTTTGTCGACTACACAGTATAGCAGTGTCAGTTCGGCAGTTTTGTAAATTAATGTAGATAGAACAAACAACGCGCATATGTGAAGTGAAAAATATAAAATGGCGACAATTTACTCATCGCATCCTATATATCTACATGTGTGCGTGTGTGTCTTTGCATATGTGTGTGCGCGCGCGTATTTGTGTGTGTATGTATGTGTGAGTGTAGATATATAGATAGATTGATATGTACCGCTGAGGCGTGAATAAAATAATAAATGTATTTAAGTCAAATTAGCATTTTAGCGAGGAATATTAAAAGAATCGCTTATGCTAAATACTAATATATAACTTAAAAATTAAAATAAAATATAAGAATATGGAAAATGTCAATAATCAGAATGGAAGCAATTTCAGTAGAATTATTTGTAGTAGTAGCAGTAATATTTTCAATATATTCCCAAGCTGATAAATGGGTTTCAAACGTATGAAAGATCTCTTGGGAGATAATTTACCTATCAAACATTTATGAATGCAATAAAAATTGAAAAACATACCACATATTTTTTACTTAAAAGTTCTTCCCAGAAAGCGTTATATTTTGACTAAGTAATTTTTCAGATATTCAACAATACACAAACTTTTTTTCGTACATACTGGAAAATATATAGACGTAAGCACACTCATGTAAATACACCTCCCACCGCGACCTGCGCACGCATAGAGATGTACGGATATAGGCATTTGTATAGTTTTCACACACAAGCGTATATATATATATATATATATATATATATATATATATATATATATATATACCCCACAACTCAACTTTTATATATATATATATATATTATATATATATATATATATATATATATATATATATATTCATATATATATATATATTTCTAAATATATATTCATATTTATACAGAGTAGATAGAAACATAGATATAAATATCTATGTTGGCATCTGTGTGTATATATATATATATATATATAAGACGAAGACAAAGATATCAATGTAACATTAGTTTAATAATAGTTACAATCGTTTCTGTAAAATTGTACTCCATTTCACATTTCGTTGTGTATGAGTGTGTATGAGTATATGTGTGTGTGTGTTTGTATCTGTGTTAGTGTATCTTGGGCGATCCCATAAATAATGCGGTATTTTCAATTGCATGAACTAAAAGTCGTAGTGGGACGGGATAAACGACCTGCATCAACATAATATATAAAACCAAGCAGGAATTTTACCTTGTACTTATGCGTAGTGGAAGTTTTGAAGAGTGCTTTTTACATTTTAACAGTTTATTTTATCAAAGCTATAATGGAAGTAACAAAGGTATATTTTGCTTTATGAGTTCAATAAAGACAACAAAGCAACGGAATTGGCAAGGAATATTAATGCAGCATATGGGGATATGACAATAAGCGTAAGCCAGTGTCAACGGTGATTCCAGAAATTCTAAGCCGTAATCTACAGCCTAGAAGACGATCCTCGTCCTGGAAGATCTATAGAGCTCTACGAGGACGTCTTGGATCCCACGTGGAACAGAATCCCATCGTAACTGTTGGGGACCTAGCAGTGTAGCTTGCATTTGGTCAGTCAACCACTCATCGAAACATGCGTGCCATCTGAGAAGTAGAAAAATGGGTTAATGGGTTCCTCACAAACTTTCCAATTCTGATGACGCTAAAGTGTGAATGTGTGCTCTTCTTTGCTGTCACGTCTCAGGAATGAACCTTTTTTCGACCGAAGAGTGACTGGTGACGAGTTATAGGTTCTCTATAAAAACGTCAAGAGCCGAAGGCAGTGTGTAAGGAAAGGAGAAATGCCGGCACCCCAGGTTAGAGAAGGTCTTCACCCGCAAAAGATGTTGTTATGTGTTTGGTGGGATATAAATGATGTAATCCACGTTCAAGTTTAAACCCAAAACAAAAGATAACAAAGGAGATCTACTGCAAGCAGCTTGAGCGGTTTCGGTCAGCGGTAGAAGAAAAACGACTATCGTTATTTTCAAGGTGTAAGGTGTTCTTCCATAGAAAGAGGATGACATTGAGAGGGCTGGAGCAGTTTGGTTGGGAAATAATGCCCCATCGACCATATTTGCCGCACATTGCCCCATCTGATTATCATTTATTCCGCAGTCTTCAATGTCATTTGGGCGAAAAAATTATGAATTCAGTAGACGATATCAGAACAGTACTGGAGGCGGACTTTTCGTCACGGACAAATGAGTTTTGGAAGAGGGGCTTTGCACGTCTAACAGATAGATGGCAGTGCATTGTAGACAATGAAGGAGAATATATTCTAGATTAAAAGAACATGTTTACCTTAATTTTGAAAAATAAAAGCATAAAAAACCGCAATATTAAAGGGATGACACAATACATACATGTGTGTGTGTGTGTGTGTGTTGTTTGTTCCTTCTCGAGCTATGCCTGGCTCATAAGAGCAGGTTTCCCGATTTTATTGGCGTATAGGTTCCCAACTTAGACGGCACTTGCCTTTCGTCGTAGGTGAACTGCTAGATGCGGGGGGAAAATTGTGGGGAAAGAGTCAGCAGAAGTTCCCCATTACCTATATATATAAAGTTATATATATATATATATATATAATATATATATATATATATATAGATAGATAGATAGATAGATAGATAGATAGATAGATAGATAGATAGATAGATAGATAGATAGATAGATAGATAGACAGAAAGACAGACGGACAGACAGACAGACGGACAGACAGACAGACAGACAGACAGACAGACAGACAGACAGACAGACAGACAGACTGGCAGACAGATAGGCTTGCACATCCCGGAAAGTCCGTGACGATATTTAAAGAAAAGAACAAAGTCAATAAATTGACATTTTTACCATTAAGATTATTCTGCGGCGAATAAGTGAATAGCTGCTCTAAATGGAGGTGTAATCAAATCCTTTTTTTATGAACACAACCACGATCTAAAATACGTCGAAAGGTAAGCTACAATAAATCGGCACGAACTTTCCGGACAACCCATATGTATGTATGTATGTATTATATATATATATATATAGAATGGTTGTATACTGTCAAGCTAACAAGAACGTGACAGTAGGGGGTACACCACTGCTGTATAGCCCTAGGAAGCGTTCGATGCTTCCTAGGGCTATACAGCGGTGGTGTACCCCCTACTGTTAGGTTCTTGTTAGATTGACAGTATACAACCATTCTATCGCCCCACCACCGTACATGTCTCTACGAGAGATTTAGAAATTCAATATTTCTTATATATATATATATACACACACACACACATATATATATATATATGTGTGTGTATATATATATATATATGTGTGTATATATATATGTGTATATATATATATATATATATATATATATATATATATATATATTATATATATATACTCTTCCATCTTTCAAATGGTATACTCCATTTCCTATGTATCTTTTGCACTTTCGACGGCTATATTTTTCTTGCATTTAAATGCTTTACCCGATAGATTTCCACTTCATTTGGCTGTATTTTTGTTGAAGCTTTTCAGTTTGTGTTTGCGTAGGTAACAGTAGATTTGTGGAAGTGACAGCGCGTTTGCGTAGGTGACTTCTGAGACTAGTAAAGTATGTACGGCATTCGATGTCATAAAAGGCTCTCGGGAATGCAACGCGCAATATAATTTCATCAGTGCGTATTCAGGAGGAAATGTTTTTAGCGCATTAAAGCATGTAATGTTTAAAGCAATCTAACACTGCATTGCAAAACATCACAAACTATCATAACGCCGATCCATCAATCCGATATTTCTTATTACAGGACAAGAAATAATAATATTGTGTTAGGAAATCTTCTTCTTCTTCTCTTCTTCTTCTTCTTCTTCTTCTTCTTCTTCTTCTTCTTCTTCTTCTTCTTCTTCTTCTTCTTCTTCTAATTATTTTTATTATTATTATTATTATTATTATTATTATTATTATTATTATTATTATTATTATCATTATTATTATTATTATTATTATTATTATTATTATTATCATTGCTTCGTGACACTGTGTAGGTAAAAATGCACCGGAGACAGACAATTTTTCCTTAAGATGTGTGTTGTGCCCAAAAAGACTGGCATAGATAAGTGTGTAGTATTAGTCATGAGAAGAGGTCAGTTAGCCAATAGCGAAGACATCCAATTACCAGGTCTCCAGATATTAAAATTATTGAAAGGAGAGAGTTATAAGTATATAGGAGTATTAGAATTTGACAGAATAACAGCTATTGAGAAGTACATCAGAAGGGTAAGGAATTATGCAAATCAAAAGAGGGAATTTTTACTCATATAGTAAGTGAATGTAGCATGCTGGCACAGATAGAATACAAAAACTGACATGACTATCTAGGGAGAGTAATCCACTGGGAGTTATGTAGAAAGATATGATTTTACCATACTGAAAAAGGTATGACCTTGAACCTAGTAAATTGCTAGAAAGTAAGAAATATAAGATCATGTAGAACTTTAATGTGGGACTTTAATATTCAGACTGACAGAGTAATAGAAGCTGGAAGGCCTGATTACTAGACAAAGTAATAGAAAAAAATGCCAGTTAATTTACTTTGAAGATAACAAAAATCGCTACATTTTTCTCCCTCACTTACAGACTCAGTGTGGTGATTTTACCATTTGTTAGCAGTTTGACTTTTATAATGCCGACATAGTATCCAGTATAGATATTGGCCAAATCTATCATGTCTAGATTTATATTCTATAAGTACTAAAACCTTACAGAGATTGGGTGATCCACTGTTTCAATCTCATCGTTGCAGTATCGGCATTTTGGGTCTATTCCATTTTCTTCACGTTGGCTTTGTAGTTCGGGGTTAATAAACGCTGATCTTCAGCAGCAGCCAACATAAAGCCTTCGTACTGTGCCTTTAGTTCTGAGCTCCGTGGCCACAGATGAGTGTGGTTCTGGTCCACATCAGCTTGTTTGCTACGGGCCATAGTTTAGCCATGCAGATGTGTTTTGCTCTCACCCATCAGCCAATTGTCCAAACGCTTTTTGCTATGCCATTGGTTTCATATTCTTTACAACTTCAGTTGCTGCACTTCCATCATTCTGTTCAACCTGGTTATCATGTATGAGCTCATTCGCAAATTTTTTGCCCTTCTTCATGACTAAATAAAGCTTCTCTCGTGGTTTTCAACGAGTTTTAGCATCCAATCGTTATACGTTTCAAGATATTTGGCGACCTTTCCAGTTGTAATAGATTTCAAATTGGACTAAGTCTCGACTTCAAAAGTGTTGCATAAAAGTTACCAGTATGCCGCAGGAGTGGCTGTGTGGTAAGTAGCTTGCTAACCAACCACATGGTTCCGGGTTCAGTCCCACTGCGTGGCAACTTGGGCCAGTGTCTTCTGCTATAGCCCCGGGCCGACCAATGCCTTGTGAGTGGATTTGGTAGACGGAAACTGAAAGAAGCCTGTCGTATATATGTATATATATATAAGTGTGTGTGTATATGTTTGTGTGTCTGTGTTTGTCCCCTTAGGATTGCTTGACAACCGATGCTGGTGTGTTTACGTCCCCGTCACTTAGCTGTTCGGCAAAAGAGACCGATAGAATAAGTACTGGGCTTACAAAGAATAAGTCCCAGGGTCGATTTGCTCGACTAAAGGCGGTGCTCCAGCATGGCCGCAGTCAAATGACTGAAACAAGTAAAAGAGTAAAGAGTATGTGGCGAAAATCTATCCGCGTTTCAAACAGATATTTCCTCAGCAGCCTATTGTAGCCCTTAGACGGAATAATAATATAAGAGAATTATTGACATCTCTTTCTGACTCCAAGAAAACGAATATTGGAGTGTCTGCAAGCTGTATCTTGAAAAACAGCCGCAAAAGAGTTAAGCCCTGTTCATTGTACATTGGAAGCACTCCGTCGGTTACGACGACGAGGGTTCCGGTTGATCTGATCAACGGAACAGCCTGCTCGTGAAATTAACGTGTAAGTGGCTGAGTACTCCACAGACACGTGTACACTTAACGCAGTTCTCGGGGATATTCAGCGTGACACAGAGAGTGACAAGGCCGGTCCTTTGAAATACAGGTACAACAGAAACAGGAAGTAAGAGTGAGAGAAAGTTGTGGTGAAAGAGTACAGCAGGGATCACCACCCCCTGCCGGAGCCTCGTGGAGCTTTAGGTGATTTCGCTCAATAAACACTCACAACAACCGGTCTGGGAATCGAAACCGCGATCCTACGCCTGCGAGTCCGCTGCCCTAACCACTGGGCCATTGCGCCTCCACGTTCATTGTACAACAACAAGTGTCAAGTGAATTCCATCAGGAATCATAACAGAAATGTAATGATTTATACAGAAGGTGGGACAAGTAGGGATTCCCATTTTGTGTACGCGGCATAATGCCCGAAATACAAATTAATTTATGTTGTTGTACAACTGAACAATTAAACAAAATGTTTAATGGGAATAGATATGAAGTCTGGCACAATAACAATTGCTCGACAGAACTTGCTGAACATTTTGCTTCAAACGGCTGAAGTTTTGAAAAGGACTTCAAATTGCATATTCTCAGAAAATATTCTGAATCTGTTTCGCTTTCACTACTCAAAATCCATGTAGAAAAATATGTTTGCGGGTTATTAACATCACGCCCTGGAGGAATGAATAAAATGACAGGAGAATATCATCAAATTTATACAAAAATGTTTGATCAAATATTCTTCTTTTTTCTTTCCTCATTCTTTCTGTCTTTCTTTTCGCCTGTTATAAAATTGAAACTTAAAGACTGATGATGTCATTCCATCAGCGTGTGGACGCTGGTTGATCTTGTTCATACTTTAAATTGAAAATTTCTATAATTTTGAATTTTTATAATTCATTTTGAACTTGACAAAGACAGACTTACCGTTGAAATATCGTTCAACCAATAAAACATCTATTACAATCGAAACACGGTCTTCGTCTTGACTATTATCATTATAATTACTATTATCATTATTATTATTTTTATTATCATTATTATTAGTAGAAGTAGTAGTAGTAGTAGTAGTCGTAGCAGCAGCAGTAGTAGTAGTAGCAGCAGCAGTAGTAGTAGTAGAAGTATTATTATTATTATTTTTATTATTATTATTATTATTATTATTATTATTATTATTATTATTATTATTATTATTATTATTATTAGTAGTAGTAGTAGTAGTAGTAGTAGTAGTAGTAGTAGTAGTAGTAGTAGTAACAGCAGTAGCAGTATTGAGCGGCCATGGATCAAAATTTGTCTATAGTAGCTAGCGCCAGTGACAAAGTTAAATTTTGGTTTGCCCAACTTTGCATAAAGGACACGAGGTAAGCTTTGAGACAAAACTTCAGAGCAATATGCGTTTTATATGCCAACAAAGAAGGTAGTTCTACATACATCAACTTTAGTAAATCTATATATACATATAGGCGCAGGAGTGGCTGTGTGGTAAGTAGCTTGCTAACCAGCCACATGGTTCCGGGTTCAGTCCCACTGCGTGGCATCTTGGGCCAGTGTCTTCTGCTATAGCCCCGGGCCGACCAATGCCTTGTGAGTGGATTTGGTAGACGGAAACTGAAAGAAGCCTGTCGTATATATGTATATATATATATGTGTGTGTGTGTGTTTGTGTGTCTGTGTTTGTCCCCCTAGCATTGCTTGACAACCGATGCTGGTGTGTTTACGTCCCCGTCACTTAGCGGTTCGGCAAAAGAGACCGATAGAATAAGTACTGGGCTTATAAAGAATAAGTCCCGGTGTTGAGTTGCTCGACTAAAGGCGGTGCTCCAGCATGGCCGCAGTTGAATGACTGAAACAAGTAAAAGAGTAAAAAGAGTAAAAGAGATATATTTATGATAAAGGACAATTTTTATCATTATTAAACAAAACTTGTAATACTTTACACGAGTTTTTGAATATTTGTGTACGTTTACAGTTCTGTAACAATTAGTCATGTTCTGTTCATAAGAAAAAAAATTCACTGCATCCTGCAGTGACGACATTGACTTTTGCAGAGGTCGAGGCTGATTATGTCAAATTGGATTTGGAAACACTTCATTTAAATACATACGAATTTACGTATACTCACATTTACGTGCACATACACACACAATTATATACATACGTGTGTGTCTGTGTTTGTGTGTAGCGTATTGCATTCGTTTCTCTAAAAATGTAAAAACACATTCCCGTATTTCTCTGCAGATTTTTACGCGATGTCTTCTTTTATTTGTCATTCAGTTTTACATTTCTATGTAACACCTTGGACTTAATTTCCTCCATTGTCATTTACTTAGAATGTAATGGTGTCTTTCTTTTAATTTATTAGTTATAAATTCATTGCTTTGCTTCTAAGAGACTATTTTCATATAACATATGCCATGCTGATTCAAAGCTCAGCAGGAACTCTAAAAGAATATATATCGAAAATATTAAAGAAAGTGTGAACAACAACAAAGAGAGAGAAAGAGAGAGAAAAAGGGAGTGAGAGAGAGAGAGAGGAGGAAAATAAAAGAGGGGGAACATGAAATTGTGAGTGGGTAAGTTATGTTATTGTAGAGAACGAAATCAAAGTATTGCATATTCAATTCGAATTTAGTTTCCTGAAGTATGTCAGCATGAAGTATTCTCAAAGACTTTTGCCACGGAAACGGATATACATATACCTATACACAAGTGCACATATATACATCTATGAATGTGCATGTGTGAATGACACTGTGTATAATAGATAACGGTTTCGCCGAACTGTTAGAAAAATGGATAATATTTCTTATAGTAGTCCTACCATTTCTTTGTTTTGTGAATTCAAATACTACCATGATCAGCGTGGTCTTCCATGGTTTTTGGCCCCAAAATCCAATGTTAGGTTCAGATTTCTCCCACACCTCCTATTTGAAAGAAAAACAAGAGGTACGTCGAGAATGGAATGCGGTTGGTTTCCCCATTCGTTTAAAAGATCGATTCATGACGTAGGTCTTGTCAGTGCACGTAAGACTTCATTAGCAATTGAAAGCCTTAATATTCATTCTACTATAGGCACAAGGCCCGAAATCTTTTTTTTTTTTTTTTGGTGAGAGAGCAATCGATGAGATCGATCCTAGTACGCAATTAGTACTTAATTTATTGACCCCGAAAAGATGATAAGCAAAGTCGACCTCGACGGAATTTGAACTCAGAACACAAAGACAGACGAAATACTTATTTTTTTACTACCCACAAGGGGCTAAACACAGAGAGGACAAACAAGAACAGACAAACGGATTAAGCCGATTATAACAACCCCAGTGCGTAACTGGTACTTACTTAATCGACGCCGAAAGGATGAAAGGCGAAGTCAACCTCGGCGGAATTTGAACTGAGAACGTATAGCGGCAGACGAAATACGAAGTATTTCGCCTGGCGTGCTAACGCTTCTGCCAGCTCACCGCCTTGAAAGCCATAATATTTTCAACGTACGGATATATTTTCCCAGAGTTCTGATATCCACGCAATCAATTACTGAACCTTGTTTTTTCTGTGTCCCTTTCTGTAGAAGAGAGTAGGCTCGAAACGTAAAAGA
>NC_042999.1:20654764-20704764 GCF_006345805.1 Octopus sinensis
CGAAGTCAGCTATTTTAGAGGATCAGACGAGTCGGCATCATTGCCTTCATTGGTTGGTACTTTATGCTATCAAGTGCTAATTGAAGCAATGCAAATTTTATAGAGGTGGTGATTGAACTAAAGAACATAAAGAGCCAGAACGAATGACGAAATGCATTTTTCTGACATTCTAAAGTTGTGCCAGCCCCACCGCAATTACAGACGTCTATAATAATATCAGCTAATTAAAATGTAGGAGTGGATGTCATTCCGGCCAAAAGCTGATTTCAACGGACATTTTTAGGTTTTGTTCATCCTGATCACGAACCATATCCATCTCCGGTGGCTAAATTTCGATGTAATCAAGAATTGGTGTTGATTATGAATTTCAATGAAATCTTAGGGAAAAATAGCCCACAAGGAATATTCTGCATACTAAATACACATTCGATAGAAATACTTTGACGAATTGCTCCTGGCCATTGAATTTGGAAAATCCAAATACACTTTAAGTAAACCAAGGCTATACTGCAATAAATATAAGAACCATCACAAACAAAGTAGCGGCTACTGTGAAAGCATTCAAAAATCTCCGCTTGTAAAGTGGTTCATAGATGGGAATCAGTAGAATGCTGCTTGGGTGCATGGTTAATTTCGATTAACATAGATTGGGTTGCGAGCTAGCAGAAACGTTAGCAAAGGTGGCGAGCTTGCAGAAACGTTAGCAAAGGTGGCGAGCTGGCAGAAACGTTAGCACGCCGGGCGAAATGTTTTGCGGTATTTCGTCTGCCGTTACGTTCTGAGTTCAAATTCCGCCGAGGTCGACTTTACCGTTCATCTTTTCGGGGTCGATAAATTAAGTACCAGTTACGCACGGGGATCGATGTAATCGACTTAATACCTATGTCTGTCTTTGTTTGTCCCCTATATGTTATGCCCCTTCTGGGTAATAAAGAAATAGGTATTTCATCTGCCGCTACGTTGTGAGTTCAAATTCCGCCGAGGTCGACTTTGCCCTTCATCATTTCGGGGTCGATATATTAAGTACCAGTTACAAAGGGGGACGATATAATCGACTTAATCCGCCTGTTTGCCCTTGTTTGCCTTTTCTGTGTTTAGCCCCTTGTGGGTAGTAACGAAATAGGTATTTCGTCTGCTGTTACGTTCTGAGTTCAAATCCCGCTGAGGTCGACTTTGCAATTCATCCTTTCGGGGTCGATAAATTTAGTACCAGTTACGCACTGGGGTCGATGTAATCGACTTAAATCCCTTGTCTGTCCTTGCATGTCCCCTCTATGTTTACTCCCTAGTGAGCAATAAAGAAATGGACATTGATTGGGTCGCAGGATACAGGTCTTTAAGCAGAATAAATTCGAGTATCCCCGCCCTTATTACATTGTCATCAATAATTACAACTGTCACTAAATGCTAGACTGAAACCTTAAATATAAACCGCGTGTGATAACCTCATTAATATCTGCTTATAAAAATTTCTTGATGTTGAACGCCATGCTGATAAAGTTTGCTACGAAGAGATTAATTCGTATCAGCATTTCCTTCGTTTCTTTTAGAACTTGTAACAGTTGTAACAATTTATAATGAATTCCTGTATATATACAAGTGTATATGTATGTATACACATACGCATAGAAGCACATACACGCACACATAAAGAGAAAGTTAGAGAGCGATATATATATATATATATATATATATATATATATATATATATATTTATATATATATATTATGTTATATAATTAGGGCTCAGTAAATTAATTTACTTTACCACACACCGAACTTTTAGAAATAGCAGCCAAAATATCTTAGCTATTTCTTCTACTATAAGAAAAGTCTCCCAGACAATGTATACTCAAAAATATACCTGCGTGAATTATTTTTGAGTAACATTGTCTGGGAGACTTTTCTTATAGTAGAAGAAATAGCTAAGATATTTTGGCTGCTATTTCTAAAAGTTCAGTGTGTGGTAAAGTAAATTACTTTACTGAACCCTAATTATATAACGTTATGTTTTAAATATACCGTAAATGGTCTTTTTACATATTGAACACTACTTGGTAAAATTAATTAATAATTAATTAATTTTACCCTTTTATTATTGATGATATATATATATATATAAAGTAAAAAAGTAAAAAAGTCAAAAGGAAGAGTAAGAACGGTTAGTCAGCTTTTTAATAATCACTACAAATGTTTCGATACATACGGATTCACGTATATACAGGATTTAAAGTTAAATTGAAATTGAAATTAAATTAAATTCTTCTTCTTCTTCTTCTACCTCTTCTTCTTCTTCTTCTTCTTCTTCTTCTTCTTCTTCTTCTTCTTCTTCCTATTCTCCTCCTCCTTCTTCTTCTTCTTCTATTATTATTTTTATTATTATTATATTATTATTATTATTATTATTATTATTATTATTATTATTATTATTATTATTATTATTTTTATTTTTTTTTTTTTTAATTATACTTCTCCTCCTCCTCTTACTTCTGTTTTCACTTTTCTTGAATTGAATATCTCTGTCAATTTTTTTTTTTACAATTCTGAAATTTATCAGGTCATTCTTTATGATTTTCTAGTTTTCATTCGAATGTTTACTGATGAACCCATAATATATCTCACCCAATATACTTATCAACGATAATTATTAATTTAATTTATCAAATGTACAGATACATATATATTTGTTGTTTTATGTATTTTTGAGTCTCACTGTATATTCCCGCCCCCAACATCGCTTCACTCTTCAGGCATCATGGTAATTCTTTCACTTACAACGTATATATTTCCATGTAAATGAATATAAAAAAAAATAGAGAGTTAAATTCTGTCGAAAATATCAATAAAAGTATAAGGAAATTTAAACAGTGAAATTAATTTCTTTAGAGTTCAGATTTCAAATTTTGTAATTATTTTTCATTGCTATTTATAATTTATCACTTGAGACTAAATATATTTTCTCTGACACAACAATTAAACATCTTAATTAAACGATAACATCTGTGTGCGATGGTGCAGAGGTTCTATATCACTGGTTGAAGAAAATATATTTTACGAGAGAGTGAAAAACTAACACATTTTTGGAAGCACACATTCATATACACAATCTCCCTTTATGTAGATCACATACGCACACACACACACTTACACATTCGCCCGCACACACAGGCACACACACACACAAACACACACACACACACACATATATATATATATATATATTGCTGAACGAAAAATTCCTACTGTTTTCGAATTGGTAGCATTTAAGACATAGATATTTTCTAAAATGGGAGATATTAGCATATTTTTATACAATTACTGTTAGGGAAGTTTATTTCTACTGTTATTTGGATTAAAACTCACGATGGAATGTAAAGAAAAATACACTACGAAATGCAAAAAAGACGTGAGCAGTTCAGCGAAAAAGGGCAATAGCTGAGAGGACCGTTTGTAAATCGCTTCTTCGGTTTATAAATGAAATTCCTTTGAGTTTGAGGAGAGTAAACACTCAGCACCCAGTCGTTAAACGATGACCAAATCAAAAACTAACGAATCGAGGACATACTACATCAAGCATAGCAGAGATAATCCACAGACCTAAGAAGGCATTCAAAGGAATCGCTTGGCTTGAGTGTTTCTTAATTTATTGGGTGGGTGGGTGGGTGGGGGTTATTTAAGGGACCGCTTTTCCATTTGCGCTTTCTTAGTCAAACGCAACAAAAGACGACACATTTTTGAAAACCATCTTCATAGATAACGGAAAATTGATCGTTTACAAGAATGTAAAGCGGAGAATGTCCTGGAGAAATGAAAATAAAGCATCTTCAATTACCCTTTGTTACGCACTGGAGGTCGATATAATCGACTTAATCCATTTGTCTGTCCTTGTTTGTCCTCTCTGTGTTTAGCCCCTTGTGGGTAGTAAAGGAATATGTATTATAGTTAGGTGAAGGTAAGTGAACGATTTTTATCCTTTTTATCGGTAGGTCTTCAGGAAATAACACGTGGTTGCCTAGTCACCTGAGCATAATATCTTTCCATGTACCCATATCTCTACAGTCAAATATCCAGTGTACAGCTTTCCTCTCTTCGTTGAATTGTCCCGACTCTAATTGTCTTTTTTCTATTAGATGTCTTTCGAATAACTAAACACTGGACTACAAACATTCATAAAACTACTGAATTTATAGCGAGGCCGCTTATAAATTAGTTTGTGCGGAGGCGTAATTGCATTCTCTTGCTCATAACTTGTAATTCAGTATTCTTTAGTTGATAGTTCTCTCTTCCTACTCCATTCAAAATATTTGTTATAAAGCTAGAGTTGATATTTCTACAATAAGGTGGTCTGAAAGAAAAGAGAAACAAAAGGTTAAATACGCAACGAAGATCAGCAACAACTGTATTAGAATAAATACGAGGAATGGGAAAAGAAGTAGATGATGATGAGGATGATGATGAACAAGAACAACAACATTAACAACAACTAACTAGAATAGCAACAACGACTACAATAATAAAGAAAGGAAACGTTAATTTCAAAGTTGTTTACACTACTTTTAGAGCAGAAATTGTGATAAAGAAGCCAAGAGTAATATGTGTTCATACTGTGTTATATACTTTAATGAAGGAACAGGAAGAAAAAAACAAGACACAAAATAAGGTTAATTAACTAATAGCTACAACTAAAACACCAACAACAAATACGACAAATACGCCTTCTTCTACACATCAGCAAAGCACACACATGTATGTATTTATAAAAATATACAGCACATATATAAACATACAAATGGACGTGAATCAAGGCTTTTGTTCCTTTCTATTATTTAATTAGTGACAAATTTCTCAATTTCCCCCACCAAAAATATTATAATAATAATAATAATAATAATAATAATAATAATAATAATAATAATAGTAATAATAATGATGATGATGATGAGAATGGTAATAATAATAATAATAAAAATAAAAATAATAATGACGATGATGATGACAATAATAACAATAATAATAACAATAATAATAACAATAATAATAATGATAATAATAATAATAATATAATAATAATAATAATAATAATAATAATAATAATAATAATAATAATATAATAATATAATAATAATAATAAAATAATAATAATAATAATAATATAATAATAATATAATAATAATAATAATAATAATAATAATAAATAGATAAAAATAAATAAATAATAGAATGGTTATTGCTAACGAACCATTAAACACTTGTCCATATGAATCAATGGCGATGACAATCAGAATGCGAAAATGACGAAGACAAAGTATGAAAATATATTTCAAAAAAATATATTGAAATTTTTAAGTAGGGAACAATAGAGAGATCAAAATCAGTAGAAAATATACGGAATACAATAATGGTTTAAAAAAGAAAATACAATGTGACAAGAAATGTAAAGCTTTACACTTCAATTATTGTCAAATGTTCTTTGTATTCTGAATGTTTTAATTCTTTTTTAGATTTAAGGTTTCGTACAATAATTAACTCACATTTAAATATATATTATTGTTCGTGTTCTTGTTCTTGCTATTGTTATTTTTGTCATCGTTTACTATTGTTGCTGATGCTGCTGTTGATGTCAACGCCATGGCCATTGGGTGAGTGCTATATATGACGATAATTTGAAAGCATAGAGGAGTTATTCCCAAGGAACTATTTTATGCATGGCAATGTTTCCACTGACCGGAGAATAACGAGCAAAACACAACACTATAAAGTGCATAAAATACAATTTGATTATTATTACATATATACAAAACATATAAAAGTATATTTTTTTATATATTTTTACATATATATAAAACATTAATGTATACGCATACTGACTGAAATAGCCGTCCAAGAATTTAGACCTGGAGATCTCCATTCCCAGCGACTTCGAGGGCCACCTCCCAGTGGTGTCGGGCATCAACGAAGAGCTCTCGACTACAACAAGACGACCAAAAATTTTTTTCCAAGGTCTGAGGTCTCCCGCCCCTAAGCCCTAGACCATCACCTAATCACTCTTACCCGTCTTGATGCTTAACAACAACAATAACAAACGACTAAAATAGTCAACAGAGAAGAAACACAATTCATAAAGTTATTCCTTCTGTGCTGCTCGTAACCAAATGACTCACGGTCTGAACACTGGTCTGAGGTCCACTGAGGTCCACTGTTTATGGAAACCAAAACTGAATTTTGCTATCTAAAATGCGAAATCGTATATAAGGTCATTCCGCTGTCTACGAAGAGTGTTATGTACACCACTTGTTAGGCATTTCATCCGACTTTTTGCTATTGTCGCTACATCTTTTATGGCTATTGTTTCTAGAATTCCCGTGTGGAGAAGATTGCAAAAAGAATTGTGTTAGTCGAACTATATCATGCCCAAACTCATGTTTATCAATATACAGTCTTGGGATAATTTTGTTAAATAATAATTAATCACCGAAAACAATATCTATAGAAGAAGGCGTATTTGTCGTATCTGTTGTTGGTGTTTTAGTTGTAGCTATTAGTTGAGAGTTCAACTTCCACCGAGATCGACTTTGCCTTTCATCCTTTCTGGGGTCGATTTTCTAAGTTTCTGCTGAGCACTGGGAGCGATCTAATCGACTTAGCTCCTACCCTTAAAATTACTGGCCTTGTGCCAAAATGTAAAACCATTGTGTACCCTGGTTGATTCAGCTGATCATATTATTTTATTTCTCTCTTTCTTGCTCTGTCTTTTCTTTCTCTCTCTCATTCCCCCTCGCTCGCCTAAACAACAACAACAACAACAACAACAACAACAATAATAATAATAATAATAATAATAATAATAATAATAGTAACAATAATATAAAAGCCGTTTATCACAATTTGTGTTTGAAAACGTTTGTTTTGAGGTAGGATATATTTCCATTAGCCGTAACGTTTTAGCATTTCGTTGTTTATATTATATTAGTCAATTATCACCATTTCTTGATATTCAATGTAATTCAATAACTTTATCATGAGTGGTGTAGAGTTTGATGGAATATTACTGAGAGAATGGTATTCACCAAGATGAATGAATAAAATTCGGTAATGACTACAACTTAAAATGCTTGCATACCAGTGCTCTACTCTCACCGATGGATAAATATCTAAAAAATAAAATTTTAAAGGAAAACAAATAAAGAACAGAAGGAATGCAGCAATAATTGATATTGTTTTCGGTGATTAATTATTATTTAACAAAATTATCCCAAGACTGTACATTGAGAATCATGAGTTTGGGCATGGCATAGTTCGACTAACACAATTCTTTTTGCAGTCTTCTCCACACGGGAATTCTAGAAACAATAGCCTTAAGAGATGTAGCGACAATAGCAAAGAGATAAATTAAACCACTAATAACAATAAGCTGTACAAATTAGTCAAATTCAATTCAAATTAAACAAAGAATTACGAGAATTAATCCAATCTCTATTGGGAATGGCACATTCGAAGGAAGTCTTCCTTCAATGTCCTTTGTCTTGCGTTTACATCTTTACCATGTTAAGCACAAATGTGCACGGAAAGCAACCGTATTGTATAGGTTACCAACTTGTACAATTCATATAATAAATCAACGAAAAATATTGGTGTAGACATTGAATGAACTGATTGTGCAAAATGTGCAAAGTCAACTTTCAAAGAAGAACACTAATTAATATAGAATACAGCATTAAAAGAGTTAGGTGAACCAATACAAAGAGAATGAGAACAGCAGCCATGAATATCATAAACGCTTCTAACTTCATTCACAGAAAAGTGTTCCGATACAGGACAGGCGTATCGTTATATAAAAACAAAATATGATACCATGAAGTAAGCAAGCGTACACTTAAACGTAAAGTTATACACAAGAATGTTTGTAGTGGTAACTATTTATAATTTAAAGCTATAATTGTCTGAAATGAAGCCAGTGTATTAATATGCGTAGAGAGAACAGGGAGATAAGTTGTGACTGCATTTAGATACAAAATTTAACTATTGTCAGTTTTCGAATCCATAAGGAACAGACGCACACACAAACTTTGTTTCATTATATTATATTATATTATATTATATTATATTATATTATATTATATTATATATATATAATATATATATATATATATATATATATATATATATATATATATATATATATAATATATATATATATAGTTAATCCAAACATGAAAACACAACGAGAAAACACAACAACGCGAGGACGTGGAACAAGTATAGTATTATTGAATGCTCAGGAAAGAAGGAAAGAAGGAGGATTTAACGTTTCCAGCGGAGCTCTTCGTCAGAAATATAGGAAAAGGAAAGATCCAAAGAAGGGCAGACGTAGGAGAAAAATCGCCAACAGTACACACGCGGTCACATTTTGAATGTATATATATATATATATATATATATATATGGAGACTGGAAAGAGGTAATAGATGGCATTTTCTCAGGTAATCTACTCTTAACCGAATACTAGTATTTGGAAATGGAAAGAAAAATGGTGATATAAAATAGCAGATAATAAACGAAGTGCGATATTCTTCCATATGTCATTTGACTCAGCTGGAGATCAGGCATATAAAGGAAAGGATATTGCTTAGATCAATCGGCAACATTTCTGGTGCTACCACGATGAAGTATCATTCCTGCCAGAAAGTAATATATCTGTACATAAATCCGAGGAATTTACCAACAAGAGACATCTGCCAAAAAAGGGTCAGTTTTGGGGCATTGACATAAGTGAAGAAAGCCTAACAGAATAAGTTTCTTATAAATTCTGGACAAAATACATTCAAGAAAGCAAAACCGAATCTACGGGAGTTATTGGAACGAATAATATACGGAGGAAAACTACAAGTTACGGCAGATGTTCTAAGCAGATTAACCGACACCACAATGGAAAAGAGAGAACAAAAAGTAAACCTCACATGTAACAACAGTAGAGAGGTTTCCAAATGGTCATGTGATTTAGACAGGAAACACAAATGAAACCATTATAATTAGAAAAGCAACAACATCGACAACGACCACTACCACAGAAATGACAACCTCAACAACAACAACAACAACGACTAAGATAATAATAATAACAAAATAATAATTATTATTATTATTTCAAATTTTTGCCGTACGAGCAGCTTGGGGGTGGTGAGTCGATTACATTGACCCCAGTGTTCAGCTGGTACTTATTTTATCAACCCCGAAAGAATCAAAGGCAAAGTCAACTTCGGCGGAATTTGAACTCAGAAAGTGAAGACAGACGAAAAACCGCTAAGCATTTCGCTTGGCGTGCCACCGACTCTGCCAGCTCGCTTCCTTAATAATAATAATAATAATAATAATAATAATAATAATAATAATAATAATAATAATAATAATAATAACTACAACAACAACAACAACAATAATAAAATGTCCTGATGCAGTACAAGGCAGTGGCTCTCGTGGCTTCTGACCTTAACTGATTGGAAGTGTTATCATGTGCTTTGTTTTGTCTTGATATAAAAGATGGGCTACAGCAAATATTCTGCTCAATACCACAGAAATGCTATGTCCCTCAGGACTGTTTCAAGAAAAGAGTGCATTGGGATGTTGGCCGAGTGTATGACATCAAAACAATACAAAAATAGAGAACACGAACTAGAAGCTGTGATAGAATATGAGAATTTCAAGACCTTGTAATCACATATGGTTGTAATATAAACCAGGAATGTCGGAAGTAAAGATCGCTGTCATTGGCTGACGAACGAGAATTTGAAACGTGGGACAGAAACGCTAATTATAGCTGCTTAGGGAGAATCCCTTAGAACAATTTGGATAAAGGCTGCTCATAATATTGAGGGGAGAATGTGGGACATGATTATAGAGAATAAAATAAACAAACGGTGTAAGATCGTAGATTTTACGATCCTTTATGAAAAATAGAGACGCTACCAAAGATATTGTAAACGTTGAGAAGTATTAGCATCTATCCAGAGAGCTAAATGAACTGTGGAAAACCAAGGCAACAATTGGTGCACTTGGGACAACACTCAGAATGCAACCTGAAACTGGTAGACTCACTGCCGATCATAAGGAAGAATCTATCCCATGTTTTGCAAGGGTCCTCTTGAGATTTGAGAAGTGCTGTCGCTAAACCTCAAAGTAGAATATCTAATAACTATATTGGCATGTAGTGGTGAAATAATAATAATTATGATGACATATTCTGTATTAATGAATCTTTCTACTGGAAGCACAAGGCATCAAATTTGGAGGGAGGGATTAAATCGATTACATTGACTCCAGTGCGCAACTGGTACTTAATTTATCGACCCTGAAAGGATGAAAGGCAAAGTCGACCTCGAAGGAATGTGAACTGAGAACGTAGCGACGGGCGAAATACCGCTAAGCATTTCGCCCGGAATGCGAACGATTCTGACAGTTCACCGCTTTATTTTCTTTATCAATAAGGACAACCTGCAAGGATTGAATACAAAATTATTTTAGTAAATTAGCCGGGTGTTTACAATGACAGGTGAAGTGGAATAAGCAAGTTACACAAGACAAGAAGAAGGTTTACGAAATATATTTTAAAAGACTATAAATCACATAGCAATCATAGAAAGTATTTTATTTAAAATTAGAATGTCTCTTGCTTTGTCTAAACACTGTATATTTCTCATTTGGCCTCACAAGAACATTATTAGGCTGCTTAGAATGGCAACATAAATGACTTGGTCTGAGTGTCAATATCATTTTTGGTAAAGAGTTCAATAATAAACGTTTTGATTCGTCTGAAGATCCACTGAATTCTCATTAGTAAAAATATGTAATCCGTTGTGTGTTGACAGATGGATGGATTAATGGACAATTAAATGTTCAGAAATATAGACTGACCGATAGATGAAAGGATGTAGTCAAGTTGATACTGTCTGCGGTGGTTGTACCGATGTTCAAAACAGTAGCAATGATAGAAATAATGAGAAAGATAGTTGAGTGCACAAGATGGGAGAGATTGGACAGTAATGGCAATGATAGAGATGATAGTAATGAAAACGTGATGGAAATGGCAATGATAATTGTATTAATACCATCACTAATATCAATGATATCGGCATCACGTTTGCCATTATCGCTGCCACCACCACCACTATTACCATTACCACCACTACAACAACAACAACAATAACAACAATAACTTGGATCTTTTCTCTTTCAACGACAGATCGAGAGATTAATTTTTTGTAACTTAACACTTTCAAGATTCGGACACTGTTATATTGTGTCATATAAAACATCCTTTACTCTTAGTGTTGTTGAGAAAAATGTATATGTTGAAAGTTATTTTGTGTTAAAGTTGTCGTATTTCGGTAATTTCAACCAATCAGTGATGTGCATTCAGTTGAATAAAATTACTGCTGTTGTTTGTCAACAACAACTTCCGGCAGTGTATATTGGTTGAAATTACCGAAATACGACAAATTTAACACGAAATAACTTTTGAAAATATAAACTTTTCTCAAGAACACTACGAGTAAAAGATGTTTTATATGACACATTCTGCCAGTGTCCGAAGTTTGAAGGCGTTTTGTTTCAAAAATTTAATTTCTCGATATATTGTTGAAAAGGGAAAGATCCTGGCATCGTGTTTACCATTATCGCCACCACCACCATCACCACAACTACAACAATAACAACGACAACATTTATAGCTAAATTAACTTATATAATTGGTATCACCATCTTTTGATCCGAGTCACATCATCACTTCTCCAGCCTTTTCGAAACACTCATACGTTATCTCTAAACACTACCACTGTCATCATAAGCGCATCGTCATCCTCATCATCATCACTATCGCCATTATTGTCACCACCACCACCACCACCACCACCACCACCTCCACTACCATCATCGACTTCATCATAAGCAACAACATCGTCGTCATCACCATAATCATCATCACCATCATCATCATCATCATCACCACCATGACCAGCATCATCATCATCATTGCAACCACCACTAACGCTACCATCATAAACAACAGCATCGTCATTATCATCATCATCATCATCATTGCAGCCACCACTACCACTACCATCATCGACTTCATCATCATCATCATCATCATCATCATCATCATCATCACCACCACCACCACCATCATCACCATCATCATTGCAACCACCACCCACAACAACTACCACCATCGACTTCATCATCAGCAGCAACATAGCCATCATCACCATAATCATCATCACCATCATCATCATTGCAACCATCCACCATCACCGCCACTAGGACCACTATCATCATCATCATCATCATCATAATCATCGTCATCATTATTTCCATCACTCTCACAAACTGTCCTTTCAGCTTTGGCTGTTTCTTTTTCGCAATCAGCAACACCTCCGTTAAAAACAACGACTTCTCAGTCACTCTTTCCATTATTATCATCGTCGATGTTATTACAACCATCAGAACATCTTTTTTTTTTTTCGTATTTTGCACACTATCAAACATCACCATCAATAAATTCATTCTTGCTATGACTTATATCTCCCCCACCTCTACCTGAAATAACCTCCCTCACTTATCTCCTCATCCTATTGGAATGTTTTATCTTCCTGGCACCAATTGTCTGTCCACCTCTCAATCCGTCGAACACAACACAGTTATATTAAGTTTTGCTTGTACTGTCTTTGGATACAAGACAATAGAATGCATCATATTAAACGCATTATTTATTTAAAACATACATACACACACATACTATAAAAAAATGCTTTAGCGTGCTAGTAAAGAAAGAAGCAGAAGAAAGATGATTGTCATAGAAACTCGTCAAATCCTTTCGCAAACATCTTTCTGGTTGTGAAGACAGCAGAAAAAGGGCAACATTTTGAAACTTGCCCATACAATGGAAAACCTGGTAACCAGGTCATAAAATGTAAAAATGGATTCTCGAGACTTGCAGGTCTCATAACACTGGCCTTTTTCTTTATTTGGCGATGCATTGAGAAAATTTATGAGAACTGTAAAAAATGGAGTCATAAAAGAATTCACGAAATGTTCGTTTTTAACGTTATATTTCTTTTCAGAAATATGGAAGACCAACATTTTTCTTGCTGTGGGGGTTTTAACTCTCTTAATATTATATAGTTGATTTTTTAAAAAAAATTAATCCCTCCATCGGCATTGTTAGAGAAATTTAGCTTCATTATAATGGCTTCATTATAAAGTTATTGTATCTTTGGTGTGTACGTATGTGGGTGTTGATGGGTGAAGCAGTCCAGGTAATGGAAATTTCTATGTTCGTAACTTTTCCGAATACATTAACCACGAAATGGCCGGCTGTTGGGAATAAAAACTGTTAAAGACTTGGTTTGCTGAATAAAATATACATCTTGCGTAAAATCCCTTTCTACTTCGAATAGATATGGTAAGTTAATTTGTTCGTTTGTATGTGCCTCTTCCGTTGTTTTAACAAATGGTGTGCGAGTGTGTATGTGGGTGGTTGTGTGCGTGTGGTTATGCGTGTGTGGTTCTGTGTGTGTGGTTATGTGTGTGTCTGTTTCTGTGTGCGGTTTTATGTGCGTGTATGTGGTTATGTGTGTGTAAGTGTGGTTCTGTGTTTGTGAGGGTGGTTGTGTGTGTTTTTGTGTGGGTGTGTGTGTGTAGTTATGTGTATGTGTGATTATGTGTGTGTGGATCTCTGTGTGGGGGGGTGTTGGGTGTGTATGTGTGTAGTTATGTGTGTGGTTATGTGTGCGGCTGTTTCTGTGTGCGGTTTTGTGTGTGCATGGGGTTCTCTGAGTGTGTTGTTATATGGGTGTATGTGGTGTTCTGTGTGTGTGAGAGGGGTTGTGTGTGTATTTGTGTGGTTATGTGTGTGTGGTCCTGTGTATGTGTGTGGTTCAGTGTGTGTGTGTATTTGTGTGGTTATGTGCATGTGCGGTTATGTGTGTGTGTGTGATTATGTGTGTCCGTTTCTTTGGGTGATTGTGTGTGTGTGTTTGGGTTTGTGTGTGGTTCTGTATTTGTTTTTTTATGCGTGAGTGTGGTTTTGTGTATGTGTGATTATGTGTGTGTGTGTGTGTGTGGTTATGTGTGTGGCTGTTTCCGTGTGCGGTTTTGTGTGTGTGTGCATGGGGTTCTCTGAGTGTGTTGTTATATGTGTGTATGTGTGGTTCTCTGTGTGTGAGTGGGGTTGTGTGTGTATTTGTGTGGTTATGTGTGTGTGTGTGGTCCTGTGTATGTGTGTGGTTCAGTGTGTGTGTGTATTTGTGTGGTTATGTGCATGTGCGGTTCTCTGTGTGTGTGTGTGTGTGTGTGTGTGTGATTATGTGCGTCCGTTTCTTTGGGGGATTGTGTGTGTGTGTGTGCGTGAGTGTGGTTGCTTGTGCGTGAGTGTACTATGCAATTTTCCTTTTCACACAGAAAACCACAGACATAAGGGAAAATAACTAAATTCATTCCGGGACACATAAGAATGGAAATACAAATTACAAAAACAAACACAATAGGGAACCATATTATATTGCTTTGCTTCCAGTATAAGAAATAGAAGTATGTGTGTGGGGGAGAGAAATCACCAATGAAATTTGTAATGTATTATATGGTTTGTTTCGCAATTGTTGAAGAATTATTTGGAAAGACATTAAACAAAATATGCTGACTAGCTGGTTATTCCTTTCTTGGTAGTCTATGGGAAAAGATTAATCATGTCTCTAAAATCCGAAGCTCAGACATCATACATTCACGCATTCAGATAATATAAAATAATATAAAATATATGTATGTATGAAAATTGAAAATATGCACAAGTATAATTGCTTACTTTCTCATACGTCTACGCCTGTGCGTCTACAGAAATCCTGTAGTCACGTATACATACACATATATATAATATATATATGCATATATATATATATATGTATGTGTATATATATAATATATATATATATATATATATATACATACTCATATATATATATGTATATATATGTATATACATATATATATGTATATATATATATGTATATATATATATATATATGTGTGTGTATACATATATATATATATTTATATTTGTGTGTGTGTATGTATGTATATCTTCACACGCACATATACGTACCTACATGCATACATGCATATATAATTCATTGCCGTCTCAGTTATGTCAAAAACAAAATTGCTGACTACCTCATTTCATAGTACCACATCTATATATATATATATTTCTTGATTCTGTCCATAAGTTTGTGGACAATAATTTTTTTTAATATCATAATTTACATTTCTCATTGATTGGCAACCATTTTTCTATCTCTTTTATATTCGTAAGCCAATATTTGAAGCTATAGAAATCACTCTCTTACACCTCAATATATTTTTCTTTTTGGTTTTTCGTTTCCCATCCTACTTCTTCTTAGAAAAGACGTTTTCTCTATTTTTTTGTTTTGTTTTTTAATCATCTTATCTGTATCATGCAATCTCTCTATACAAAATATATTCTAAAGAAAATCTTTTAGTTTTGCTGTTCAAAAATGAACAACTGACTGTATATCTGCATAATTTTTACCTAGATTTTCCAAAGTGCTTGAGAAAGTTTCATAACTGATAAACATTTTATGTCATTTCGTCAAAGTGGCTTTTATTGAACAGGCAATCTATATATTTTATAGTAACTCAAAGGGTGTTCTTCTACATCATTGACACTCTAATATACAGGTCTATCACAATTGTTTAGAGATTTCATCATTCATATTACATTTTTCTTTTATATTCAGTTTATTCAGAGTAAAACCACCATTATATGAAACCAACAAATATCACTTGAAGAATTTCATATTTATATTTCTTATATATGATACTGCTAGAGTAGTTTCTGATTTTTCGGATTATTAACCCATCTGTCATATTCTATTTTATGCTGAATTCTTCCTTCAGCCTTTTTTTTTTCTAATACATAACTTGTGTCGTAGGTGTAGTTATGTCTGTTGAAATTTTGCATTAGCTTGGAAGATTTTACGTTCAGAATCATTCTGGGAATAGGTATTTATGCAGATGACCAAATTCGAAAAGTAGTGTACTAAATAGAAACATGAAAAATGGGTTTAATTAACCATAAATTTCAAACAAATCCCTTAACAAATTTTGTTATTCATAACGTGTTTTCTTTTTATGTATGAACTGTTCACGTTGTAATAAGGTTGAAAAATAAAGCTTCGTTCCTGCTTACAGCTTGCGGAACTGCATAAAAAATATTTTTATCGTAATGTTTTATGGTATTTTGTAGCGCCATTCTTCCTTTACGCCTGTTCTTTATTGCGTTCGAAAATTGAATAAATATTTCCTCTTTTCAAACACATGATGATGGAGTGCTAAATAAGAAAAAAAGAGCATGTTCTACACCTGCTTCTCCTCGCTTTCGATCAAAGTTCCAAAGCTTCTAAAGCCGATAGAAACATTTGCGCTGTTTAGAGAGAAGTTACTGAAAGGAAACTGCATACAAATTCAGTGTTCGGGCTAAATGTGATAGTCTGGATAAAGGGAGAAGTCACGAAATCCCGTGCAAAAATATAATAATTTTGGAACATGAAAAATTATCAAATAGATTATGGCCGGGAGATAACAGCATACTCAATGCACCTCGGTCTCACCTTCCACCAAGGTGCAAAGATGGTTTGGAACATGACACATGCATTCTTCCCTGTGGCCTAGGGAAGACCTTTGAACATCTTGATCTTAGCAACTGGCTTGGTCTTCACGGTACATGCAGAGCGGCAGGTGTGTTTCGAAAATGCACCACACACATAGTGAACCATAGGATTACAATAAGGAAATTAGAAGGCCGGCAATTGGGATTGATAATTTAGTAGAAATCCTTCGACCACCACTTCCGGCTTTTCTGGAGGTATAACAAGGAGTCAAATCCTACTATCACATATATTTATTTTTGCAGCAATCTTTTCCAGCTAGGTGTTTGACTGGTCTCTAGCATTTTCTCAATGCCATCTGAATTGAGTCTAAGGCCATGTTGAAAAGTATAGGGATGTATTTAAGCATGCAGACAAAGTCACAACGCCCCTTTTGTCCCTTCATGTTGCCCTCGTCTTCGTTGTCTCTGTCTCCACTGTCGTAAGGTCTAAGATCATTTACAATGCTCACAGAGTATTGAGCACCCGCCGCCATTTACCTTGATATGGGTAACTCTGTTCCAATATTCCGATGGCTTCCCTTTCTCCATATCAGCTGACGTTGTTTGACTTACAACTCTAATCTTTATGCTCTTCAACTCCGTTGACTGTTCACCAATACATCAGGCTATTCTTGAAAAAAGGAAGACAAAATATTGTCAAATTTAGCGCGAACACTCGGTGGTTTTCACCCTTGGAGTAGAAGAACTTCGATCTCGTGCTCTGTTCGTATTTCAGCCGATTTGTTCAGTTCAATGCGGATCGGGTGAAGCAGAATTTGCACCAGTCCACACGGGAGTTACCTCAGCAGATGTGTTGCTATCCCGATACTATCCACAGTCATCATCTCTCGGTGAGTAATCCAGCTGAAACAATTGGCTCGGCGACTGAGTGCGCTTCTCCCCTGCGACAGCACTCGCCCCTATATCACTTATTTGAGCGGAATGCTATTCAAGAGGTTGGTTTGATGCTTCTATCACGTCTACAGTATTCTTCTAATACATCCCCTTCAGATTATTGCATTTTTTGATCGCTATCCAACAGTCTCCATGGCGTTTCGATCAACGACGACGGAAACGTAGCTTGTTGAATTTTTCGAATCAAGACAAAGTGATATTTACCGTCAAGGCATCGCCCAGTTAGTGGAACGTTGGCAGTCGTGAATAATGAAGAACATATCATTGACTGATTTTTAAAATTTGCAAATGAATGAAAGTAAGTGAAAAAATAAAACTACTTTTAACTGACAATTCGAGGTGTAGACGTGCGCTAAGTTTAATTCCTAACTAAATGTTTCCAGATTGAGTCCAACTGCGTGGCAACATTAGCAAGTGTCTTCTACTATAACCTCATATTAGCTACAGTCTTGTGTCTGCATTTGGTAGACAGAAACTAAAATTAGTAACTACACCCGCAACTGCAATACTATCATTTATTTTATTTATTTATTATTGTTTTTTGATTTTTGTTAAAATTATTCTTTTCAGCTGTCTACAAATAGAGCCAGGCTGAAATAAGTAATTCATTCTTTCAGGAGTGAATTTTAAAAATCTCAAATTTGAGGGGATGGGCCCCTTAGATACTAACATGGGCTCCCATATATGGATTCTAATTGTGCAGAGGACCACTTGACATCGAGTAAGCTGGCAACCTGGCCAGTCCTCCACTGTAAATACACACATATACATACATAGACAGACTTACATACGTGTACACACGGACATATATGTTGTTCATTATGAATGAGAAACAAGAAAAATATGAATAAGAAATATTCATAGTGTCTACTTATATCCAGTTGTGTTATATCTCCGCGGTTATCAGGAATTTAATTATTTTGGGTGTTATGTGGTATGTCGCGGACAAAATAGTGAAATACACGCGGGTCGATACAAGCGAGGTAAATATGGCAATTCACAACTCCAATGCTATTGTAATCAGGAAACAATCTAAAAGGAAGCTTTGTAGATTAATCCATCCAAGCTATTGGTTAGAGTACACTATATAGGCTTACCATTTGATGAACGGAATTTACAGTACACGTAGAGTTCATGTAATATGTAACCTGTTTAAGGCGGGGAGCTGGCAGCAACGTTAGTATGCCAGGCGAAATGCGTAGCCGTATTTCGTCTGCCGTTACGTTCTGAGTTCAAATTCCGCCGAGGTCGACTTTACCTTCATCCTTTCGTGGTCGATAAATTAACTATCAGTTACGAACTGGGGTAAATGTAATCAACTTAATCCGTTTGTCTGTCCTTGTTTGTCCCCTCTGTGTTTAGCCCCCTTGTGAGTAGTAAAGAAATAGGTATTTCATCTACCACTACGTTCTGACTTCAAATTCCGCCGAGGTCAACTTTGCCTTCCATCCTTTCCGGCTCGATTAAATAAGCAGCCGTTACGCACTGGGTTCGATATAATCGACTTAATCCGTTTATGTGTCCTTGTTTGTACTCTCTACGTGTAGCCCTTGCGAGCAGTAAAGAAATATGAAACTTTAGCACGCCGGGTGAAATGCTTAGCGGTATTTGGTCTGCCGTTAGGTTCTGAGTTCAAATCCTGCCGAGGTCGACTTTGCCTCTCATCCTTTCGGGATCGTTGAATTAATCACCAGTTGCGTACTTGGGTCGATGTAATCTAATTGACTGGCTCCCCCTCCCCCCAAATTTCGGGCCTTGTGCCTTGAGTAGAAAATGATATTCAATCTGTTTGAGGTGGCGAGCTAGCAGAAACGTTAGCACGCCTTGGCGAAATGCTTAGCCGTATTTCGTCTGTCTTTACGTTTGTACCTAGAATAAAAAAGAATATTTAATCTGTTTCAAAAGAAATATACTTGAAACTTACGGTTTTATAAAATGCACGAAAACAAATCGGAAATAATATTCCACTCCTAGGCAAGAGCCCTTGTTTCACTTCCTTGACATCATCACGGTTTGTGATGTTTGTTTTCGTAATTGAGCAGGTGTCACATAGGCAGCTATCTTTTTATTTTTGCCTTTCACTGCATATGCTTTATTTTCTCGTATATTTTCAGAAATTTTATGTATCTTGAATTCACTACTCCTAAACGAATTTCTGTGTTATCTTTTCTCTCCAGTTTTAAAACTGTTCCCGCTTCAACTCATTATATCTCGACATTGTACAATTAACAAATTTTACGTAGACTTTCTATATTACTTCCTTCCAAAGACAACTTCTACCCTGATGGAAACTGTTAGCATTCAGATTGCTTTATCAGCGTATCGTTAGAAATTCACGTTATTATATAACTCATACAGCTACATTTTATTGAAGCTGCGTGGAATCAGAGTGTGATAAGCGAAAGTACAAATTAATCAGTGGAAAGTAGATAGCTGATATATGTATAGTATTATTTAGTTTATATTTATAAAAGTTTATTCTTTTCTTTCTCAATTTAACATAGTTGAATGTAGGTTCCTCAATGTATTTATGCTTATCACTATAGCCACTTCTGCCTAAGTTATTTCTATTATTGCAAAGTTTTATTAACTATCACCAATATATCTATGTACGACGATAGATAGACATCCGAGAAAGTTCATATCTACTGTAAATTTTATAAATATTCTACAAGAATATCTATAGAAAATTGATGGGCAGGACTCGACAATACCAAATTGATTTAAGCTATATTTAATCTTTATCTCCGATATTCTTGAATGACATTGAGGTACACCTGATTTAACGTTGCTTTAAATTCGTTGTGCACTATACTTTCTGTACGCATATTCAATTTAAAATTACTACTTTGTTCAAATTTTATTAGAGTAAGGAGTCTGCGTGTTTGACTGGCTGTAAAATTGAAAGCTACGTAATATTTACTTGGTTTGAGGAGTTCTATTCGGTAAATTACAGTAAATTGCTTTACTCAGGTGGTAACCTTGTAGTTTATGGGAATGTAACATTTGGAATATTGCAAAGTTCTGCTATAAATTACTATAGAGAGCGTAAATAAACTTAAACCTATTAAGGCGGTGAACTGGCAGAATCGTTAGCACGCCGGCCGGAATGTTTAGCAGTATTTCGACCGCCGTTACGTTCTGAGTTCAACTTTGCCTTTCATCCGTTCGGGGTCGATAAATTAAGTACCAGTTACGCACTGGGATCGATGTAATCGACTTAATCCGTTTGTCTGTCCTTGTTTGTCCTCTCTGTTTTTGGCCTCTTGTTGGTAGTAAAGAAATAGGTATTTCGGCTGCCGTTATGTTCTGAGTTCAAATTCTGCCGAGATCGGCTTTGCCTTCCCTCCCTTCGAGGTCGATTAAATAAATACCAGTTAGGCACTGGGGTTGATGTAAACGACTTAATCGCTTTGTCTGTCCTTGTCTGTCCCCTCTATGTTTAGCCTTCTGTGGCCAATAAAGAAATAAACTATATTTATGGGCAAAAGCTGGTTTAGCTGCTATGTTGTGCATGACTAGGCTGTTTCAGTATGTTGACGATTGTATCAGTGTCACAAATGGTCACGGGTAGAAAGTTCTATATCATATAACACAGATGTTTATATTTATTTATTTTCTCGCTTAACACTGAACCATTTCTTCAGTGCCTAGCTCCCCAGCAACAAATAAATATATATTGGGATTACATTTAAAAAAGGGGATTAAGATACACGACTAGCAATTAAATAACCAGCAGTTAAAATTATCCCAATGTAATTCTTCAAGTATTGAGTAATTTATCGTATATCTAACTGTATGATCCTTAGCATTAAATACACCCGAATACATGTCCGTGAGGAGTGGGGGTTGGGGGAGTATGCATGTTCTGATTTTAATTATTTGAACAAGTCTTCTCTGTGCAGGGGACATCAAGTAATTCTAACAAAAATATAAAGCTCCACATTTGGCATTTTTATAATAAAAATCAGTGCCACACTTTTAACACGAGCAAAGTCATGTATATTTTTTATTGTTCCGCTTATGTATATATGGATGAATGTATAGATAGATGGATATATGTTTGTACGTATAATTTACGTTCAGGCATTTACAGTAAGTGTTTTCAAACAACCTCAAGTATGAAAATAAACCTGTCTCCAAACCTGGTGATATTTCTACGGCGTTCCTAGGTTTTTTTGGTTGGTCTTGTGTTCACATAGGTTTTATAAATTTTTATGAAATCCCTGCGTACAAGCTTTATAGATTTAGTCAGAGATTACTATGTTTTAGCAGTGCATAGTTTGCATTACCATGTGACATTCAAACGGTGTCAGTTTTGTTTTTTTTTTCATTACCCATCTGATGTTGGAATTCTCCATGCGTTCTTATGTCGGTTCCATGACATTACTTCATCAGATTTATGGTTTGCGTAGTGGCTCTTGAAGCTGCCTTCACACGTGCGTAAGTATGATATAATGTTATAGAACTAGTTTTTGTATATCGGTTGCTGGTTTATGGTTCCGGTATTGTCAGTCATGAGGCCGTAAAACTTTAATTCCACATTTATGGTTGTCTCAACTACAGCAGTATATACAGTGGCTTATGCTGCTTTTCTCTATCACTTTGCTAAAACTTGTGGTACACAGGAATGATTTATGCATTGTACTCTGAATATTTTTATTATTTATCTTCCTGCATAGTAGGAAATATTTGTGTATTAGCGTTAAGAAGTATTTAGGTATGCATGGTGTTAACGTGATACGAAATTCCTTTTGAACAAGGCTTTGAACTCACTCGCCGTATTACTCACTGTTGCGAAGAATAAAAGTAATCGATTCCTCAACATCCTATGTTATAAATATATATTTTAATATGGATTCAGTCACTATATTATTGTATTTAAGAAATAGGGTTTCGTAATTTTTTTTCTTTTTTTTTTTTTGAATTTTAAGAATATACGGCCATATCACGTTGGAAGCAACTTCGAGGCTAGTTAGTACTTAGATGGGTGACTGTTTGGGAAACCTATGTGCTGTAAGCGTCACACATTTTTTTAGGCGCAGGAGTGGCTCTGTGGTAAGTATTTTGCTTACCAGCCACATGGTTCTGGGTTCAGTCCCATTGCGTGGCAAATTGAGCAAGTGTCTTCTACTATAGCCTCGAGCCGACCAAAGCCTTGTGAGTGGATTTGGTACATGGAAACTGAAAGAAGCCCGTCGTATGTATATATATATGTGTGTGTATCTGCGTGTCTGTGTGGTTGTGTGTGTGTGTGTGTGTGTGTGCTTGTGTGTGTGTGTGTGTGTCTGTGTTTCCCCCCTCCCAACATTTCTCAACAACCAATGCTGGTGTGTTAACGTCCCCGTAACTTAGCGTTTCGGCAAAAGAGACCGATAGAATAAGTACTAGGCTTACAAAGAATAAATCCTTGGGTTGATTTGCTCGACTAAAGGCGATGCTCCAGCATGGCCGCAGACAAATGACTGAAACAATTAAAAGAAAATAAAAGAAAAAATAATCAACAAACCTAATGTATACAATATTTGAAACGAAAAATATATATGTTAATATCTGGGGATGTTAATTATGTCCTGCAAAACAGTCCTTTTAAGATTAGATTTTACATTTCCCTTTCAAAGTTTGTGTATTTCACCAGCATAGTTAATAATATCGTAAAGTTAACTGACGTATACTTTCACACATTGCATGTCAATAGTTCTTATGTTCATACATACAAGCTCTGAAGAGCGAAACATCGATCCTTTAGTTTGATGACCTAACTACAAGACGTAGCCGTAGTCAAACTTGGAGTATATTTAAACCATGGTTTGCTCTATCAAGTTTAAATTGCGGCTGCAGGAAAACAAGAACACAAATAAAGACCTCGATGACATTTTCAACGACACTTATTACAACTGTGTGCTTAAAACACATAAATAACTTTGCAGAAAATGACAGCAATATAATCTGTAAATGATATCGCAGTCTATTATCACACAACATTGCTTAACTTTCAACATTTTGCTGACCTTGTATTTGTTTATTGCCGCGCTTCGGTTTTAAAAAACGAAATATCGATCGATTTCTCAGCTCGTAAATAATCGTGTCATATTTTGCAAAACGCCAGCAAGTGAAGGACAGGGGTTAGTCAATTACGTCGACGCCAGTGTTAAACTGGTGCTTATTTTATCGACCGTGAAATGATCAAAGGCCAAATTCGGTGAAATTTGAACAAAGAACGTAAAGACGGACGGAATGCTGCTTGGTGTTTTACACGGCATGCAAATGATTCTGCCAGTTCGGCACATTTCAGATCATAAATATACAAGACAACAATAATGAAGATGGCAACAACAGCAATAACTAGAATGAAAGCAACGTCAATAATAATAATGATATTAATAATAATAATAATAATAATAATAATAATAATAATAATAATAATAATAGTAATAATAATAATAATGATAATAATAATAATAATAATAATAATAATAATAATAATAATAATCTGGAATATGAGTGAAGTAAAGAATATAGATAGAAAAATACGCAAGCTGCTGAGTTGTAATAGGATGCACCACCCAAAGGCAGACGTAGATCGCCTTTACCTTCCCAGAGCCCAAGGAGGTCGAGGCCTGATCCAATTTGAACTAGCTTACAAAACAACCACAATTGGAATGGACAAATATCTCGAAATATCGAATGACTGGATGCTAAAGCTCGTGGAAAATCACGAGAGACGAAAGAAGCTTCATTCTATCATAAAGGAAAGCAAAAACTTTGCTATTGATCTCGTGCAGGATACCCAAACTGAACAACCCGAGGGAATGATGGCAATGAAAAAAGCGCACGAGCAATTGGCTGATAGGTGGGAGGAGAAACCTCTGCACGGCAAATATGTGACCCGCAGCAAACAAGCTGATGTTGACCAGAAGCAAACCCATCAGTGGCTACGGAGCTCAGGGCTAAAAGCAGAGAGCGAAGGTTTCATCCTGCCTGCTCAAGATCAAAGCCTATTAACCCGGAACTACCAGGCCAATGTGATGAAAAATGGAGCAGACCCAAAATGCCGATTCTGCAACGACATGATTGAAACAGTGGACCACCTAATCTCTGGATGTAAAGTCTTAGCACCAGTGGAGTATAAATTAAGACATGACAGAGTTGGCCAATATCTCCACTGGCTAATAAGTTGGCATTACAATATCAAAACTGCCGACAAGTGGTATAATCACCACCCTGAGGCTGTAACTGAAGGAGAAAATGTAACCATTCTGTGGGACTTTCCAGTACATACAGACCGAACCATCAAGGCCAATAAACCAGATATTGTTGTGAAAGACCAAAACAATAAAGTTTGCTTATTGATCGACATGAGCATCCCCTGTGATCATAATATCTCAGCGAAAGAGTTTGGCAAGCTCAGAAAATATAAAGACCTACTCATTGAAATTGAGAAAATGTGGCATCTCAAGGCGGTTACAATACCAGTGATCGTAGGAGCACTAGGAATGATCAAGAAGGGAACCGAAAATTATATGAGAATGATCCCTGGCTTACCATCCCTGCAAGAAGTGCAAAAGATTGTCTTAACTGGTACATCACACGTATTGAGAAGAGCATTGTCGATGTGAGAACTGTTGCTGCTCATGTATTTTAATTTAACTTTAAAAAAAAAAAAAATGAACGAACTACTGAGTTTGGTTTAATGGCCTACCAATGTATACTATGAGTTTCTTTGCCCTAGGAGTCGGGAAGACACTCGGCAAGAAATGGAAACAAATTTTAAAGGAAAAAAAAATAATAATAATAATAATTATAATAATAATAATAATAATAATAATAATAATAATTATTATTATTATTATAATAACAATAATAATTCCTTTATTAACCACAATGGTTTACTTGAAGAAATACGTTACGGACAGTACAGGAAAAAAACAAGAAATGTGTGGTTATGTGTGTCAGTGCGTGTAGTTGTGAGGAAAGTAAATGCTACGGCTTGTTTGCCAAAATAGATGCAGAAAAAACTCATATACTATTGCCAAGGAAGCTTGAAAATTCGCAAGGGAACTCGTCATCAAACCCTGAATCAGAGGAAGAACCTGGAAACGCTGCTACCATTGCAAAACGGATCAAACAGATTGGGAAAAGAAACGGGCAGAAATTAAGGAGCAATGCAGCCAGAAGCCTGTAGATGTACAGTATATATTTCAAAGCCAAAATGCTGATGTATACCAAGCAACAACCCATCAGTGGCTGAGAAGCTCAGGACTGAAAGCAGAGACTGAACGTTTCATATTGGCGGCACAAGATCAAAGCTTTCTCACAAAAAAAAAAACTACCACGCTAACGTTCTCCAAAATGGTTCTGACCCTAAATATAGATTCTGCAATAAATTTGATGAAACAATAGACATATACTGACATCAAAGTAAAACATAGCTATGAAAGTGTTGGACAGTATTTACGTTGGAAAAATATGTAAACTCTACAATATCATCACTCCTGCTTACATGTATGAACATCATCTTGAGCCAGTTGTTGAAGATAAACATGTCACTATCTTCTGGGATTTTGCAGTCAACACCGACAGAACAATCCATGCGAATCGACTAGACATAGTCATTAAAGACAGGGATGAAAAATACTTGTACACTTATACAAGTGAGTGTTCCCACTGATAAAAATTAAATTTGGTAACAAGATGCAGCACGGATTTTTGTCAGTGAACAGGTCGCGGTCGTAAAGCGACGAAAATATTTTGACAAATTAAACTTAAATGTTGAAGTGAATCGAACGGCTTTTGTGTATTTCTTAAATAGCTTACAAACACCTTCACGCTGCAATTGTTTTCGTTTCAGCACACGATCTCAGATCAAATCACTTGCTATGCAGGTACATCTCCGTAAACTTGTAAAGAATTCACAAATTATGTAAATATAGATATTTGAAAAATGAAACAAAAAAGATGTGGCATCTTAAAGGAAGAATTGTTCCTGCTACTATGGGTGGCCTGTGAATCATAAGAAAGGGATATCAGAAACATCTAGATAATATCCCAGGAAAACCATGCCTACGAGAAATCCGAAAGATTGTCTGAACACATCCTTAGAAAAACCCTATCCATTTAAATATCTGTTGTATTACATGTAGATATTTCGCTATTGTCCCTGCCATTCCCCTGCCCAAGCTTTCAGTCATACTGTTACGGCTCTTATCCTTCACTCGCACCACGAACCTAGGTGTGTCTCCGCAAATGATTGTAACAAATATGGAGATTGAAAATAAGTAAATAAATAAATAAATAAATAAATAAATAATAATAATAATAATAATGATAATAATAATAATAATAATAATAATAATAATGATAATAATAATGATAATAATAATAATAATAATAATAATAATAATAATAATAATAATAATAATAATAGTACCAGGCAGTGGCCCTCATGGCTTCTGATCTTAACTGATTGGAAGTTTTATCATGTATATTGTTTTGTCTTGGTATAAAAGATGGGCTACAGCAAATATTCTGCTCAATACCACAGATTTGCTTGTCAGTTGTTTGACCTTAACCAGTTGAGCATGTCCCTTAGTGGCTGACGATATGTGCATCTCTGATCACGAGCAGAAGTAGTGGGGGAGCATCATAGCCATGTGTTGAGAGGGATTCTTTGGGGTTTGAATAATTCACCTCTGGAAACATGGGTGGTTCTTTCAACATCCTTAAACCACCCTTATTCAGGGACCTTTTGAGCGGTATGGGCTACTCAACCTGAAGAAATTTCTAACTGGGCCCCACCTGCAAGGTCATGTGCTGTTTATCTTGATATGAGATCACCATGTCGCGCACATATGGTTGTGATGCATGTGCCCGGTGTACCCTTATCAGACGGGTAGTCATGATGTGTATATTGGGCTTCGTATATTTTACCCTATTGTCACTTTGATGGCATGAACTGCTCTCTGACTCAATAATAATAATAATAATAATAATAATAATAATAATAATAATAATAATAATAATAATAATAATAATAATAATAATGATGATAATAATAATAATAATATTAATAATAATAATAATAATAATAATAATAATAATAATTATTATTATTATTATTATTATTATTATTATTATACTAATCATATTAATTATAGTATCCCAAAATAGATGTAACATTTTTGTAATTATATATATATATATATATATATACGTACTTATTCACACACACACATAATGTGTATGTGTGTTTATGTGAGTATGTGTGTGTTTGTGTGTGCGTGTATGTGACTGTGTGTGTGTGTGTTGTTATTATTATATCTTTATCAGTATAATGAGGTGATTTGTACAACTGAAGCGGCTCAATATTTTCTAACCATAAAACTGATCTAATCAAGATATATCTACAGGTAAATACAATATATAATTTGTGTTTTATAATCTAGCTTTTGATTTCCAATTTCTCAGCAATAATTCGTCTCCATAACGATCGCCTTAAAAATTCAAGTGCCTTTTCATCATTGAAGGAATCATGAGTAAACCTAATTTCCAATCTGAAATTACCGATTGCTATGATAATAACATACATACACACAAAAGCACGCCAACCCATTCATGTTTACATATGTATGTATACATACATATGTATGTATACATACATACATCTATATATGTATATGTATATATATATACTTATATATATATATATGTATACATACATATGTATGTATACATACATACATACATCTATATATGTATATGTAAATATATATACTTATATATATATGTGTGTATATATATATATATATATATATATATACTTATATATATTAGAAGGTTTGGAGATTATATATATATATATATATATATATTATATATATATATATATAATATATATATATATATATATGTGTGTATATATATACGTATATGCATGCTATTATATATATTTGTATATATATATGTTTATGTATATACATGTATATGTACATATATATATATATATATATGAGTATATATATATATATATATATAATATATATATATATATATGCATATATATGAATTAATATGCACACATATGCCTAAATGTATATTTATTTATATATAGATACACACATACATACACATATATATATGTATACACCAACACGCATATATATTGTATATCTGCATATCTATGTGTATATATACATATACATACATATATACGTGTGTGAGTGCGTGTGTGAGAGTGCGCGTGTGTATGTGTTTGTGTTTGCGTGTGTGTGTGTGTCAGCTGTGTAAAATCACAATTCTTCAGTCAATATTCTGCACCAAGTTGGCAACATTGTTTCATTTATTTCCTTTGTCAGTGAAGTAATGAAATCAATCAGACTTTCGTTGCATTGTTTTCCTTTTGTGTTTCGTTTGATTTAGTTTTGATCAGTATGTTATTGGTATTATGATTTTTTAGTAGTATCAGCTTTATTGCGTGCTTTCACTGATCAACCGACCGCTGCTCTCTACACCTTTGTTATGTACAGTGTTTTGTTTTGATTTTTACAATGTCTGTTTCAGTGTCAGCATTCTTCCTAATATGTTTGCAGCATCTAGTGTTCCTAATTTTTGTTTGATGTTCATATTTGTGAAGATCAGTGGTTTTGGTTATGTAATTTCCTGCATGTTTCTTTAATTCTTTCAATTTATACGTTATCATTGTATTTGATTTTGATTTTCATTTCTCGCATTCTTTGTTTTCTCTATTTTTGAAGTCTCTATATATGGACAAATACGTTAATCTCTTTCAGGAATACATCATCCCCTGTTGGGAAATGGATCTCCGTTTAGGATCTGAGTCCTTTCTGAGTACACCTTGTCTACATTATCTATCCGATTTAACTTAATATCTTAATCTGTGTGGATTAGTAAAATCTCCGAATATGCCCCCTTAATCATTCACCAAATTTTTTCCACCGTGTGACTATTATCACCGCTTTTCTATCGTCTTCCATTATGCTTTAACAGTGACTATAATTTCAGATTAATTCGTAACTAAGGCTATTCGTTCGCTAAGCCTGAGTAGCGAGAAAAAGTAAAGCTAAAGACGTGGTTTCTTATGTGGCACACTTGCGGCAGATTAACCTTTTTTTTACAATCATTATGTGAACTTCGCGATTCCTCGTATGGAATGCATTGTTGGCGTACTGTAGCCAAGCGTTCTTAAATTATGATTGCACATCTTGTATTTCATTTCTCCTGTTATGATTATTGGTTCTCTTACCTTGCTAATTTATAGTCTATTTTCCATGTAGGTTAGTGTGTTCGGTGCACCACCTTCTAAGGTTTCATTTCAGTTAATCAGTTTTTTAGTTTTCTTTGACATTTTGTTGTTGTTTCAGTGGTTGATTTGCATTTCTGCTATCCGTGAATAAAGTACAAAACAAAAATAAAAACATTCAATTCATTGTTTTCGTCTTATGTAATTTTTTATATAAGGTTTCCGACTGATAAATTGTAGTCTTTTAATAATTATTTTATAAAAGTTTCTAGTTGAATAAATCTATTAGATACTAGTATTTGTGGAAAATATAATGTTTTAGTATTATACTTCGAATGAAACCTTTCATTTTCTAATTAGTTCTTTTGATATCAATAAGCTAATAAGCTCAGCAACCAGTCCAAAAATTACAACTTATTCTTGCTAAAGTTTTATTCCTTTTTAGTGTTGCAATTATATATGACCTCCATATTACTCCGTCTTTCATTCTTGTCGAAATCTCTCACGTACATGGTTCCTCAGTATCTCTAAGTTTGTCATTTTCTCTATTTCTCTCAATGTCTCTCAATGTCTCTGTTATTGTCACTCTATCATGATAATCAATGCTTTCCTTTATATTTTGTCAACACTGCATTTGCGATAAATTCTTATCTCATACCCATTACTCTTCTAAATCTGTCTTTGCTTTAATATGTTTTGATGGTTTTCGTATGCAGTGCACAACCTGAGGTCATTCATATAGAAAAAATTGGTTCATTTATTCTCAGACCATCTATACTTACGTCCACTCTTTTGGGTCGTCGCCAAAATCTCCTCGCCGACATTAATTTTAATCACAATGCACAATATGGTACGTGCTCATCAAGAGTTTGTTTCCACTTTGAGATGTGTTGTGTTGACGCCCCCAGACGATGAAGTAGGCTAGCCCAATACGTAGATACAGAGGGAGAAGTCTAGACGTCAAGGTAGACTAGAACAGTAGAGAGTAGAGTTGGGTTGAGTAGAAGGCATCTGAACGCGTGACATAACAGTGGCGACGAGGATTTCGTAGAACACACAGCCACTATGTAGTATTGCGATAATAACAACACGGCACTGTTGATGTATTTTAATAGTATCGGAAAAGCTTTCGCTATGTGGTGTGACCTGTATATAAAAGACAGTAGTAAAATATCAAATCATTTTCAGTAATCACTACAAAAAGCACCATGCCTTATCATCATTATATCCCTTACTTATACGATACTAGGTTCGTTAGCAGCTGAGAGGTCTCCTGAGCACGCCCGGTTTTCCGCGCCAAACAGAAAACTCCATTCCGGCACACCTATCTCTTTACTACCCACAAGGCGCTAAACACAGAGGGGACAAACAAGGACAGACAAACGGATTAAGTCGATTACATCGACCCCAGTGCGTAACTGGTACTTAATTTATCGACCCCCGAAAGGATGAAAGGCAAAGTCGACCTCGGCGGAATTTGAACTCACAGCGTAACGCAGACGAAATACCGCTAAGCATTTCGCCCCGCGTGCTAACGTTTCTGCCAGCTCGCCGCCTTTTGACATTCCGGCACACCGTTTGACATATCTTTTCCTGGCCTTGATTTACTGCCTCCTGCCGTGTAGAACGTTGTTGGAGATTTTGGTTTTTACCCGTGAAATATTTATTACCTGCGCGATACCCTTAAATATTTTATTGTGCCTCTACGTATATCTTCCAAGGACTGGTTTTACTCTGCAAGGACTCAATATGTGTTCCATTGCCGGTTTATCCCGGCAGAGTAAGCAGAATCATTAGCACACCGCATAAAATGCTTAACGGAATTTCGTCCGCCTTTACGTTTAAGAGTTTAAATTTCGCCGAGGTCGAATTTAACATTTAACCTTTCGGGGTCAATGAAATGAGTATCATTTAATCACTGCGATCGACGATTGGCCCCGCAACAAAATTTCAGACATTGTACCTGTAATAAAAAGGATTATTATTAATATCATCATTATCATCATCATCACCATCATCGTCTTCATCATCATCATCGTCGTCGTCGTCGTCGTCGTCACCGTCATTATCATCATCATCATCATCATCATCTTGATTATTTGTAGAAGTAGTAGTTGTGACTAGCAGCAGCAGTTTTAGTAGTAGTACTACAGATAAATTGAGCCCCAAGAAAACCGAGTTAAATATTGGTTTGGTCTTTATTTACAATTTGATCATTCTCTTGAACAATAGGTATTTAGGCTTTGTGTTTGCGCCCTCTTGTAGATTTTGGTAATATAGTGTTGAACATTATCTTTTAGATATTTTCCCTTGGTCTAGAAAAACATAAAACTTTTGAACGTAATTTTTTCTTCGGAAAACGCCTATCGGATGATAATTTGGAAAGTGATTATTACAGAGACGTGTAACAAAAACAAACAAAAAAAATTACACGGACATAAAGTAGCAGATTATGACACTTCAATGGACAGTGGCGCTAGTGTGAACAATTCTATCGAGATATTTGGCAGCAACGAAGCCACCATGAAGAAAATTTCAACAAAAACTCGCAAATTTTGCTAAATAAATACATCGTAAATTACATCAGTGAGAATTTAAAAAAAATTTCTTAGCATTCCTAATCGAATGCTGATTTCTACATTAAATTAATTTGATTCAAGAAGAGAGTGGCAACCATGCGTCAGAAGAGAGTGCATAACCATGCCTGAGGGATTTAACATCTAAGAATTTAGGAGGCGAAAATTGATGCAATTGCACTAAACAGATTAGAATAAGGTGTTCAGTGTATCCTCAAAATAAAAAAAAAAGTGAGGGCTCTGGCCGACGTGTGAGAGAATGTGGTCACCACAGATCGAGAGTGTGTTTTGGGGGTTTAAAGATCGAGGCTGGAAAAAAAGGGACAAGCTGAGTTGATGAGGTACTCGCCTGCTAATACAGTTAACTAGCAATACAATTAACATTGAAATACAAATAAAAGGTGAAATTTTTAAAAAAGAGGTGGAACTAGAGACAGTCATCTGTAAATCACAGTCAACTGGTATCTTAATAAAGGTGGTTAGTTAAGGAAGGTGTATCTAAAATCGTTATGGGTCGGGGAGAAGGATTGTAGGGACATAAATGTTATACTGAACTCGGAAAAGCACGGAAGCATTCTGCAATTATCTCCGATAGTGGGTTTTGAAAAAAGACCAATTACATAAACAGCGACAGTAGAAAACTTGACAGCTGCTCGTGCTGTAGGAACTCTAGTTTCTGTCCTGGGGACATGAAAAACAGATGAAGTGATGTACCAATGTACAATTCCACAAATATCAGCAAACATCGAAGGAATATAAATGTATGTGGTTTGAGTTTGTCCCGGAAGCAATATCACTTACAGAGCGACCGCAAGTTATTAGCTATAGATGTGACAGTCGTCGGTGAGATCAGTATCTCCGATACGCGCAAGCTCGCGCTCATGTGTAACACTTTGAGATCTCTGCCCATCGGCTTGTTGACCTGGACTGGGAATGGGTTGCAATACTGTTGAAAAAACACATGGATTTCGAGGTCTGCACTAACATTCAGGACCCAGATTGTAGGTTGGTAGTCGTGGATATGCGCAATAGCGATGGTAGTATTTTAAGATTAGTTCATGTGTACACTCAGACTGGGGTGTGGCAGACGGAATTTTCAGACGTTTGGAGAATTTCCTTGGTACGTCTCGCTGTTTAGTACTCGCGGGGATTTGGAATGCTATCTTGGACGCAAGCCTAGACTGTATGTGGCTAGCCAATAAGGGACAGAGATATAAATGCGTCACAAGCCTGGTCTTATACTTCCTATCGGCTTACAGGTACCAACTTTATTTTTCCAACGCGCCAATGAGGACATGGACAAACAACCTAGGATCTTCCACATCATATCCAGAGAGAGTATTCTGTTGGCCAGAATATAGAAGAGACCTAATTTGTCCACTGTTCAAAGTCGTCGACTACGCTGACCACGAATAGACAAGGCTACAGGAAGCTGAAATCGTCGTTCAAGATGCGTCAAGCTTTCAGTGATCGGTTGGCCGGTTAATCCATCGGAAATCGTCAGCAGCAATTGTCAACAACCAATGGTGACCAGCTAGAAGGGTTGCTTAGGAAAGTCATAGCAGCCAACGTACTAGCGGCGAAATTGACTCCTGGCCGTCTTCCCTTGCTCTCTTTTGTTGCCCATCTAACTGGAGTCCTATTTTACTTTCTATGGAAGGAATGAATTCAGCTATTTAGACGGCCCATTTATTGTCAGGAGCTGATGCGTGGAGGGAGGGCATGTTGTAGTTAATGATCCGCAGCCAAGCGCTGAGATTGCGATATCTCCAGCGAATCCTTGACAGTGAGAATGTGTAGTCGCCAATTGTCAAGCAGGATTGTCAACAGCTACTCATATTGATGGGGCTGCAGTCCTGGATCAAGTACATACTAAGACACATTTTTGGAGCGTGAAGTCGCCAAGCGCTCACAGTCCTCTTGCCAGTCGAGCAATGATGTCGATGGATGTTCCATCGTGAAGTTCTATGGAAGATTACTGGTGGTCAAAGTGATGACGTTCTCAGGGAATATCTGCGAACCAGGGAAGATCAGAAAATGTCTGGGGATCAGAGGAGTTTCGGAAATTCTTCGGTTTTTTCCAGAGGACTTTCGCAAATTTTTCACAGAACCGGGTCCTATGTATATTTCCAGAAATCCCAGGTCTGGCATCGCTACAGAGGATTTGTCGATCCAAGATAAGCTCTGTGGGAATGGAGGTGCTTTCAGACAGACGTAGATGGATGAAAGCGTTTGGCATGCACTCGTCCAGTGTCCGCCCATTGCTAAGTTGTGGAGACCTATTTACTAGCTGTTGTCACGTGTAGGACAAGTCCAGTTTTCGACCGAGTTCATCATGAGGATCGCCCTGCTGCCTTCTTTTGACCGGAAGGGCTGACATTTTTTTCTCAGTCAAGTGGCTATGATAAAGCGAATGTCGTGGACAATTTTTTGAATAGACTGAAGTCAGACGCTCTTCTCTACGGCCAAGCTCATGTGGATTTTTGCAAGTTCTACATTAAATGGAGAGCAAGGGTTGAGATAGCTGGAAGTGTTTCACATCTCTACATCCATTATTTTTGTTGAAAGGTGGTGGTTAAGTGACGAGGGTGACATGTCTGAATTGGCTTAGCTTAAACATGCGCCTGTTGACATGAAGGGATGAAGGGGACAGTCGTGCCTTTTTGAGATACCTTTGGATAAAGGGCTGACCATGACGTATGGGGTCCTACTCCTTTTCTCTTTAGGGGAATTCTATATGATTATTTTTGTTAATTGTTCTTGTTTTTATATTGTTTACAATTGATTTTGTGTTAAACCCACTGTCCCTTTATGTTAACCTTTTGTTTCGGTTTGGTTCTTGTGACCAATAAAGATACGATTCTTATTGTTATCATTAATGTTATTATTGTTGTTGTTATTATCACTATTTTCAAAAGCATTTTTCTTTAAATTCTGCTTCCATTTCTTGCCGAGTGTCTTCTTGACACTTAGGGCAAAGAAACGTACTGTATAACATTGGTAAGCCATTAAAACAAAGTCACCAGATTGTTTATTTACAAGGTCATATGACAGGCAAAAAGGGGAAGACAGACAGAAAAAGAAAAAAAAATGAAAATATCATTATTATTATTATTATTATTATTATTATTATTATTATTATTAGTAGTAGTAGTAGTAGTAGTAGTGGTGGTGGTAGTAATAGTGGTAGTAGTAGTAGTAGTAGTAGTAGTAGTAGTACCAGCAGCAGTAGTAGTAGTAGTAGTAGTAGTAGTAGTAGTAGTAGCAGCAGTAGCAGTAGCAGCAGCAGTAGTAGTAGTAGTAGTAGTAGTAGTAGGGGCAGCAGCAGCAGCAGCAGTAGTAGAAGTAGTAGTAGTAGTAGTAGTGGTGGTGGTGATGGTGGTGGTGGTGGTGGTGGTTCTGCTGGTGCTGGTGCTGGTTTGCTCACCATATAATTTTGATCTCTTCGTACGTTAGAAAAAACAATCAGACTACTCTTTTAGGCAGTTCTTGTTATTTGATTGCGTTGCACAGTTTTGTTTTCGAAGTGTGTAAGAGGGCAAAGGTGTTTTGATTTGTCTAGATTTTAAACCACTTGGGGATTTACACAGCTATATTTATACATCTAGGAAAATATAAAAATATATATATGTATATTTAGTTTGAAAGAGATGCCTCGAGATGAGTGGTGGTGGTGGTGGTGGGAGGGAGAAATTGGTGAGAGAGTGTGGAGGAAGTAATTCCACTTCATTAAGTTAGGCAAAAATATTCCATTATTGTGCTAAATTAAAAAAAAAAGCAGCCTTAGAACTAACACCTCCGGCCCTACCTGATTATTATGGTAGCTACAGGAACAGCGCTAACAACATCAAACCATCATCATAAAACTAACACCAAGAACAATATGGCGGACAACAACAACAACAACACGGACATCAACACCAATTACAACAATAGTACCAATTTATTTACTACCTAGAAGGGGCTAAACACAGAGAGGACAAACAAGGACAGACAAACGGATTAAGTCGATTATATCGACCCCAGTGCGTAACTGGTACTTATTTAATCGACTCCGAAGGGTTTGAAAGACAAAGTCGACCTCGGCGGAATTTGAACTCAGAACGCAGCGGCGGACGAAATACCACAAAGCATTTTGCCCTGCGTGCTAACGATTCTGCCAGCTGGCCGCCTTACACAATAGTACCAACACCACTAACAACGACGCTAACACCATTCTTTGCCACTACTATCACATTGAGCAACAACCGATCATGTGCGAATATAACAGTAGTTACCAATATAACAGCAAGTAGCGGCTGTAGAATTCCTGTCAACAATTATGCCAATATCACATGAAAGAAATTTTTCCTTTGTCGTTACGACTACAATATTCAAGAAAAGGTGTTTTCAGATATCAGGGAAGGATGAATGGATTAGTTGCACAAAAACGGATTTAGTGAAGCATGGATAAGATCATGTTGAAAATTATTTAGTGGAGCTAAACCTCGAAGCAGATCTTTTTCGACACCAGATTAGAGTTGCGCGTGTGTTATATTATTATGTTACTCTTTTACTTGTTTCAGTCTTGCGACTGTAGCCATACTGGAGCACAGACTTTATTCGAGCAAATCGACCCCAGGATTTATTCTTTGATTCTTTGTAAGCCTAGTATTTATTCTATCGGTCTCTTTTGCCAAACCGCTAGCTTACCGGGTACGTAAACACTCTAGTTCGGGGACGTATACAAACAAGCAGAGGTTGTCAAGCGATGTTGGGGGGACAATCACAGATACACAATCACACACACAAACACATATATGTATATATACATATATACGACGGACTTCTTTCAGTTTCCGTCTACGAAATCCACTCACAAGGCTTTGGTCGGCCCGAGGCTATAGCAGAAGACACTTGCCCAAGGTGCCACGCAGTGGGACTGAACGTGGAAACATGTGGTTCGTAAGCAAGATACTTACCACGCAGCCACTCCTACATTTTTCAGCGTCAATTATTTGGGGAATGGAGATATGATATGCATTGTAGAGAACAGGAGAGATAGGGGTCACACACGACAGCATTACCACCATACAGATCTCTGCAGTTAGAAAACGGGGTTTAAAAGCCCTTTTGTGCGTACACCTTCAACAATAGAACAATAACAACAGCAACAACGGTGACAACTATCGAAATAGCAGCAACAAAGGTCATTAAAATGGTCTCATCAGCAACAACATCAAGAACAAAGAAAGAAAAACAACAACAATCATGATAGCAAATATGACGGCCATCTTCAAACCAGGAAGTCTCGAAGGAGTTATCTCTCTTTCATAATAACAGCAACACAACAGAAACAACATGACGCACATGTATTCCTCAACCAGTCTTTATCTGGCGCCGCAAATGGAGGAGGAGCACTGCGCATGGCAAACGGCGATCCTAGAGTCGAGAATAATTATTCCACTGGCAGTTGCTACGCTTTATGCCCCCTACCTCGCGCGCGCACGCACAACAAGAGACACGAGAATCCAAAGAGCCAACAGAGCAGACTCATTTCCATTATCACTTTCACAACACCACGCAAAAATTAAACATAAGATGGACACCGCCAAATAAAAGATAAACCCCCACAACACAAAAACAATTACAAGAAAAACCTCATCATTATCCTCACCACCACCACCACCACCACCGTCATCGTCGTCGTTGTCATCGTCGTCGTCGTCGTCATCGTCGTCGTCATCGTCATCGTCGTCGTCGTCACCACATCGTAGAACAACATCCTTTTCTACTCTAGGCACAAGGCCCGAAATCTTTGGGGAGGGGGCCAGTCGATTAGATCGATCCCAAGTACGCAACTGCTATTTAATTTATCGACCCCGAAAGGATGAAAGGCAAATTCGACATCGGCGGAATTTGATCTCAGAACGTAAAGACAGAAGAAATACAACTAAACATCTTGCCCGGCATGCTAACATTTCTTATTTCTTTATTGCCCACAAGGGGCTAAACATAGAAGGGACAAACAAGGATAGACAAAGGGATTAAGTCGAACCCAGTGCGAAACTGGTATTTAATTTATCGGCCCCGAAATGATGAATAGCAATGTCGACCTCGGTGAAATTGGAACTCAGAACGTAAAGACAGTCGAAATACAGCTAAGAATTTCGCCCGGTGTGCTAACGTTACTGCCAGCTCACTGCTTTGAATAAGAAAAAATTCATAAAAGCGAACAATAGCAACTTGCTCTCACCTTTACTTTTATCTGAAAGTAAATGCGACATCATAAGAAGTAACTGTAAATACAGAGGGTAAGAAATCTCTCATTAAAAGAATGGCAGAGGAGAACCTAGAAGTCTACAAAACACAGCTTAAATTAAAGGATTTCAAAGGGAAGCACTGTAGGTATCTAGCTGCAGCCAAATCATCATTTGAAAAATGAAAATATTCTGTATTCAATAATCTATGCCCGAGTAGTTCTTGCTTATATATCCATCAATGTAAATGATGTACATAATTCCTCATCTATTAAATATAGAACTGTATTATTTAATATTTGTAGGAGAGATACGAGTATCAGCTAAGGGCATCTTTTGGTCCAGAAGTGGAAGTGGCTTCCTCTTCATGGCTATTCTGCAAACGACTGTGTGTACGAAAGAACATTATATGCACGCGTGCGCGTGTGTGTGTGTGTGAGAGAGAGAGTATTTCTCTTTCTCCTCAAGATATCCTCAAATATTCCCCCTTGGCGGAAATTAAGGGAAGTCGTGTACTTCAGTTTCTTTCCTGGTTTTGGGATAATTACAACGAAATCGCCCAAGTGAATGGGGATATTTACAGTATGATCTAGCAGACTGGATACACCAGGTGATTAAGGGGATTCGCTTTTAACTGTGTCATACTGATCACTTATGACGTCTGTATCGTACTCGTTAAATTGCAACTGTTTCACACTCACGAAAAGAATTACTTGCAAACATAAAAACCACAGATTTTCCCTTGACTTAAAAGTGTCGGCTGATATTTTTTATGAAAGGATTGCCTGTAGGCTTTAGTTATTATAAGAAATGATAAAAGAAAATTTCTAATTGCTAAAGCTACTGTTGCAATTTGGTATCAAGGGAAGAAATAATTCTTAAGTCTTGTTGAACTTGTTTCAACATCCATGATGGGACACTGCCTTGAAATGGTTAATCGAAAAAAACGCCCTCAGCACTAATTTTCTAAGTTTACTATTTATTGTATCGATTTCATTTGTCGAACTGCTAATTTACAGAGACGTAAAAAAACCAACACCGGTTGTCATTTGGTGGTGGTAGTGGTGGTTGTGTTGTTCACCCCAAGGACGGATCACACACTGGTCGACCACTTGAGGTCATGAAGAGCGATAGTATCAACTTCACGAAAATCCACGTCAAACGACCAGAGAGTTCACAGAGCAGATGAATTGTGATTTAAAAAAAGATGTGGTGATCCACGTTCACTCAATGGGCAAGGTTCGTGCTTGGATGCCACACACTTTGAGCGAAAACAACAAAATCAACGCTCCACAATCTCCACCAGATTGCTCAAATCGATATCGCACACCCCATGGTCACAAACAACGTTTTCTATACCGCACTGCGACCGGCGACGAAAAATGGTGCCTTTACGTCAATATGAAGCAGCGAAAAGACTATGTTGTGGGACTGGGAAGGTGTAACTCATTACGAACTGCTTGAGCGCAACCAAGCACTTAATGCAGAGCTCCACGTTCATAAACTGCACCGACCCAACGAGGCAATTCAGCAAAAAAGACCAAATGGGCGAAATGGCATTCTTATGGAACACGTCAACGCTCATCCTCAAATCGCCAATATAACAAGAGCAGCGATTCATGAACTCGAATCGGAAGTGCTGCCTCATCCTCTATACTCTCCATAATTGGCGTCGTCAGATTTTCATCTCTTAGGACGGCTTTCGAACTCTTTGCCCCGTGTATCGTTCAATAATGACGTAGAATTGAAAGCTTGGTTGGATGAATTCTGTGAGTCAAGCCTGGGAGATTTCTATCGCGTTGGCGTCTAAAATCTTATTGAATGAATGGAGGAAGTCGTAAACAGCAACGGAGAGTATATTATTGATATTAATTTGTTGTAGTTCCTTTTGCTTGAAACATATTTGAAAAATCGCTCATGAATTATTCTTAAGCCCGGGCCTATAATAGAAGAGAATCGCTTAGGGTGCCGCCCAATCGAATTTGAAGGCGGCGAGCTGGCAGAAACGTTAGCACGCCGGGCAAAAAGGCTTAGCAGTATATCGTCTACCGCTACGTTCTGTGTTCAAATTCCGCCGAGGTCGACTTTGCCTTTCATCCTTTCGGGGTCGATTAAATAAGTACCAGTTACGCACTGGGGTCGGTGTAATCGACTTAATACCTCTGTCTGTCCTCGTTTGTCCCCTCTATGTTTAGCCCCTTTTGGGCAATAAAGAAATAAGAATTGAACCCGAAACTACCAGGCTGCAAAACAAGCTTCTTAACCAAATAGCCATGCCAGGAAATCAATATTGAAAACGCCTTTGCTATTGAACAACTGGATCTTCAAACCTTTGCTGCGTTAATAATTCCTTTTAGACGTTAATGAAATTAGATAAGCCAGACTTGATTCTCGTAAAAAGCATTCGCCAAGTTCTTCATTTGGCATGTTCTTGTGATTCTAAAGAATTACGTTCTAATATTGACTAACTTTTAAGAGGAACTTAACAACTGGCACCGCAGATCAATTTTACGTAGAGAACATTACCTGGAGATATATAAATTAATCAAGTATAGCAAGGAACCATTGAAAATGATTTGACTTTCAGCTACAAGGTTGTTATCGAGACGCAGCTGTCTAAATAGAAATTCTAAGCCGGTGGGATGCATTCAAACTGCATTTTCAAACAGCGTTTTCTTGATGCGACAAGTATTATGCAATGCAACTGCATGCTATGTACTCCAATGGAACTAATAAACTTTATTTAACATTTATAAGATCTGCGATGAGTAAATACTTTACAGTTCCGAAAGGAAATAGCGGATCCATGTAGAATCTTAGATTAAGCATGAAGCTTTGCATTGGCTATGCCTAAAAGAAGTTTACATTCTCAATACGTGAATCGTGAAATAAATTTAGGTGTTGATTTACAACGTATGTCATAAAATATAGAGATTTGGATACGACTCTATACCTTGCTAATCAGTAAACTTCTATCAAAAGAAATTTCAAAAAGCACGGCAACACTCTGTACAACATCGGTGACTCCTATCGTTGTGGCTTCGTGCTAGAAAATCTTGACACCTGTACCACGATATAATAAACACCTTGGAAGGTATTAAAAAAATAAATACCCTTAAGGCGTTGAGCTGGCAGAATCGTTAACATGCCGAGCGAAATGCTTAGCGGTATTTCGTCTGCCGTTACATTATGTGTTCAAATTCCGCCGAGGTCGACTTTGCATTTCATCCCTTCGGGGTGGATAAATTAAGTACCAGTTACGCACTGGGGTCGATATAATCGACTTAATCCATTTGTCTGTCCTTGTCCTCTCTGTGTTTCGCCCCTTGTGGGTAGTAAAGAAATAGGTATTTCGTCTGCCGCAACGTTCTGAGTTCAAATTCCGCCGAGATCGACTTTGCCTTTCATCATTTCGGGGTCGATTGAATAAGCACCAGTTACGCACTGGAATCGATATAATCGACTTAATATGTTTGTGTGCCCTTGTTTGTCCTCTCAGTGTTTAGCCCCTTGTGGGCAGTAAAGAAATAGGTATTTCGTCTGCCGTTACGTTCTGAGTTCAAATTCCGCCGGGGTCGACTTTGCTTTTCATCCTTTCGGGGTCGATAAATAAAGTACCAGTTACGCACTGGGGTCAATATAATCTACTTAATCCGTTTGTCTGTCCTTGTTTGTCCTCTCTGTATTTAGCCCCTTGTGGGTTGTAAAGAAATAGGTATTAATAAATAAATGCCCTCAATACTGACACTAAAAATTAGAGAAAGAGACTTGACTGGTTGGAATCTGGTGTGAAGCAGCAACAGATAAATTGCTGTTAGTGTGTTTTGCTTGCGAGATTTGTCCGAATATGCAGTGGTAGTGTATTCATGTCCTTACACAATACATCTGTTTGAAAGAATATTTTCATGAATAACGTCCGCGCATACACTAAAATTAAACAAAGGAATAGAATGTGTTGGAATCGACTTTCAAGTATTAGTTCATAATTTTAAAGTAAGATTCGAAAAAAAAAAATTTTTTTTCAATATGATTTACTCTCAGTGAAACCATGCTCAAGTACCATTCAAGCATCTATACAAATGAAAAACAAACAAACAAACTATGGAAGAGGACAGAGAAACACTTGAAAGATTAAATCATATTGTAATATAAGTAGAAGAGATCTTGAGTCAATCATTATGAACACACATATAAATATACACTAATATATAACATGTATAGATAGAAACAAACAGATGGATATATATATATATATATATATATATATATATATATATATGTAGCTAGATAGAGTATGCTTTACTCTAACAAGAATCTTTTACGATTAAATCCTAAATGTGGAGGCGCAATGGCCCGGTGTTTAGGGTAGCGGACTCGCGGTTGTAGGATCGCGGTTTCGATTTACAGAACGGGCGTTGTGAGTGTTTAATGAGCCAAAACATCTCCGCGAGGCTTCCGGTTGGGGGTAGTGACGCTGATTTCTTTCACCGCCACTGTCTCTCACTCTTTCTTCCTCTCCTTTCTGTTGTACCTGTATTTCAAAGGGCCAGTCTTGTCATACTCTGTGTCACACTGAATCTCTCCGAAAACCACGTTATGGGTACACGTGTCTGTAGAGTGCTCAGCACTTGCACGTTAATTTCACAAACAGGCTAAGGCGGCGAGTTGGCAGAGACGTTAGCACGCCGAACGAAATGCTTAGCGGTGTTTCGTCTGCCGCTACGTTCTGAGTTCAAATTCCGCCGAGGTCGACTTTGCCCACCATCCTTTCGGAGTCGATGAATTAAGTACCAGTTACACACTGGTGTCGATATAATCGATTTAATCCGTATATCTGTCCTTGTTTGTCCCCTCTGTGTGTAGCCCCATGTGGGTAGTAAAGAAATAGGTATTTTGTCTGTCTTTACGTTCTGATTTCAAATTCCGCCGAGGTCAACTTTGCCTTTCATCCTTTCGGGTCGATAAAGTACCAGTTGCATACTAGGGTCGATCTAATCGACCGCCTCCCTTCCTCCCAGAAAATAATTTCACGAGCAGGCAGTCGGATCAACGGGAACCCTCGCCGTCGTAACCGACAGAGTCCCACGACAACCGAAATAAACTTGTTAGTTTTTACTAATTGTTCTACTATGTTTTTATAATATGGCTATAATTAAAGAACTGAGTAAATTTCTCAGTACAGGATTAATAAATATTATTTTCATATTGTTTAGCCGAAATCGTTTTGTTTGTAAATATATTATTTGCGTTTCTGAATACTCAGCATATTCAACAATTTGTACTTCTACTTCATAAACAACGTTTCTAGCCAATTTTCTGTTTTCATCCCTATGATGTGTCTAATGTGACTGCGTTCGAGAATTATTATTAATCTGAAACTATTCCCAGGTTTGCCGGACCACCCTTTCTGCTACACGCAAAATATAATTGTCTGTGTAGGAATATACAATCCACACCTCTTTATATTTCGTCCTTGTCTCTTATTTTTCAGCATTACAAATGCGGACTATACAGGAAATTTTAATCTGTTTTTGAGTGAAAAGTAAAAAGGTTTGAGTTTGTTGAAGAGAAATACGGGGATCATTAAGACCATTCGAGTCTCCATGTTGTTAAGTTTTCTTGGGGATAGTAAATTCTATGTAGCCCAGGCTACAGTAGATAACAATGATCACGATTTCACATCTCCGAACAGACATCACAAGGTTCATACTTGAAGCTACATCTATTTAATCTTCAAGATGCAGTTGTATTGTTTTTAACCTGGTTGATGAATGGACTCTTTCTTTAACAAACCATAACGTTCGACTGTACATACATTATTTCTATTGAGAATTTGAACAGAAAGAGCTTTCTAGATTTCTTGCCCACTTTTGTGGTTGCTTTTATTTAGAAAATAAGAATGTCAATAAAGATGGCCTGTAACTCTCTTGCGTTCACATGATCATTAATTTTCTTAAAATACCAGCTTTATTATCGTGTAGTTATGTCAGAACGATCTACGGTTGTTTGATATGCATTGGGTTCCTCACATCGCATTGCAGTTAATTGTCACAAGTAATGTTGGCTTCCGAATTTCCTCTCGACACACAACGCAATTTTGAAGTTATTTCCCATTGATCATGCAGTGCCGGTAAATAAATAGGGACAACTAAATTGTTGCATTGATTTGAAACCAAAATCCAAATTTTGTAAATTTTAACACAGTAAATAATAGAGGCCTTATTAAATTAAATTTACTTCTAAATAACTCAATGTATATTTATTTCTTTATTGCTCACAATGGGGCTATATATGGAGGGGACAAACAAGGACAAAGTCGATCACAGCGATCCCAGTGCGTAACTAGTAGTTATTTAATCGACCCCGAAAAGATAAACAATAAAGTTGACCTTGGCGGAATTTGAACTCAGAACGTAACGGCAGACGAAATGCCTATTTCTTTACCACCAACAAGGGGCTAAACACAGAGGAGACAAACAAGGACAGACAAACGGATTAAGTCGATTACATCGACTCCAGTGCGTAACTGGTACTTAATTTATCGACCCCCGAAAGGATGAAAGACATATTCGACCTCGGCGGAATTTGAACTCAGAACGTAACGGCTGCCGAAATACGGCCACGCATTTCGCCCGGCGTGCTAACGATTCTGCCAGCTCGCTGCCCGATCTCGAAGTATATTCTAACCATAAAAACCTCAATGTCATTCTTTTTAATATGATACACTGAAACTACGCCGGACAGAATGCTTAGCAACAATTTGCCCGTCTATATGTCCTGAGATCAAATGCTGCCGGAGGCGAATTTGCTTTTCATCAATTAGAAATCCACACATGTTTCAGTTTAACCCTGGAGTCAATGGAAAACACTTGCCATCTCATCCAAAATTGCTGACCTCGTGCCAAAACCTGGAAACCATTAAATCGAATTATTAACACAAGGTATCAATCCATAAACTAAGAGCATTATTATTGTCTTAAATAGTGAAATTAAAAGAAAATGTTAAAGTATATGTAGAAACTAATTCACTATTGCATTCTTTACCAACAAACAGAAGTATCAAAACAGAGGGTAGATAAATTGTTTATTAATCTAAAAGCGTACATTTAACAAATATATAATTCACCTCGCTGTCCAAATGTACCAAATCATTTACCAATAGAGAACACCCATCCCAATACAAACTGATATTCATCTCTGCACTACCGGTGTCAATTTCGTTCAATAGGAATACACGTTTAACACATAACTGATTACGAAAAATGTCATTCTACGGAAATTACACATGTAATATTGGTTTGAAATTTAGGCACAAGGGTAGTATGTTGGGTAGAGGCGCCAAATCGATTACTTCGAGCTCAGTGTTCAACTGGTACTTATTTTATCGATCCCGAAATTAGGAAAAGGCAAAGTTGGCCTTGGTTGAATTTGACCTCGCAACGTAAAGACGGACGGAATACTGCAAAACATTTTCTGCAGCGTGTTACCGATTTTGTCTTGTTTCTGGCTTGTCCAAAATAAATATTAAATATTGTTATTTACACGATGGCGAATATTGTCAGTGGTACGTCCACTAATAATAATTCCTTCGTATTTTTGTACAAAAGTAACCATATAGGAAAGAGGACCTTGTGTTCAACTAATGGTTATTTTATCACCAATAGAATTTGATCTCACAATGTAAAGGCGGTCGAAGTGCCGCGAACCATTCCAGCGTGCTACCGATTCTATCTGCTTTCCGCCTTGACCAAAATGAATATCAAAATATTGTCATTTACACGATGGTGAATTAATGTCAGTGGTACATCCACTAATAAATAATTCCTTATTTTTATACAAAAGTAACCTTATAGAAAAAAGAACCTTATGTTCAACTAATGGTTATTTTATCAAATTCGACGACGGTGGGATTTGAACTCAGAACGTAGAGGCGGGCGAAATGCCGCTAATATTTCGCCCAGGATGACAACAATTCTGCCAGTGTGCTGCATTATATGACACATATAGTACTGGTTTCAAATTTCGTTGCCAGCAGTTTCTGGGGAGGGGTGAAGTCGATTACATTCATGTCAGTGCTCAGTTGGTACTTATTTTATCGACCCCAGAACAACGCCTTAAAGTACACTTGTAATATTATTAAGAATTATTTCACTCTTGCGGCATTTTAATACTTACTAGAGTTATAAGCTACTAATGAACGTTACGTTTGTTTGTTCCTCACAAGGGCCGGCTTCCTGGTTTCCTTGGCGTATAGTTTTCACACCTGGACGAGACGCCGGTCCGTCGCAGGTGAGCTGCAAGATGCAGGAGGAAACAGTGAGAGAAAGTTGTGGCGAAAGAGTCGGCATCACCTTCTGCTGGAACCGCGTGGCGCTTATAAACACACACAACGCCCGGTCTGAGATTCGAACCCGCGATCCCTCGACCGCGAGTCCGCTGCTCTAACCACTAGGCCATATGCTTCCCACACTAATGAACGTGATGAGACACACATACACGCACATTCATATGTATGCGTGAATATATATAAAGAGAGGGAGAGAGAGTGAAAGAAAGAAAAAGAGAGAGATACACATAGACACGCATACACATAATTTATGACCGCTTAATTTCGCATTTGAAAGTTATACTGTTCAGAAGCAAAAAAAAAAAAAAAACTGTGGACGTATTATCAGATGTATTTAAAATGAGAATATGCGCAAAAATACTTCGCATTTCGTATTTTAGGTGTGACTGAAGCAGTCAAGACAAATGGGTTTTAAATTCATTTTTAACAGAGCAACTGAAGATAGATGAAGCCATGAATATTATGTAACAGTTACAAAGATATTGTACATTAAAGTAAACTGATTGATTAGATAAGACACTCTGCTGTTTCAGCAATGCATGCACTAAAATTGGAACGATATAGAGATGATTAGATAACAATCTACATCTAGAGCAACTCGTTTGTGGTTCGTTAGGTGGTATCTGCTATAAATAAATTACTGTGACTCTAAACGCAACACAACCTTATAAATCTATGTACTGGAAAACTACAAGGCGTTCTTCGATTGCATAAAAATATCAGTCGCTCTACATTAATTATATTATTTACATTTGACGGATATTTGTCCTCATCTTGTTTGTTATCAATACAACGTTTCGGCTGATATACCCTCCAACCTTCATCAGGTGTCTTGGGGGAAATTTCGAATCTGGATTCTCATTCCTAAGGAATTTTTCGATGATTTTATTATTATTATTATTATTATTATTATTATATTATTATTATTCAAGTCACTGCCTCGAATCGAACTCTGAATTTTGGGTTTCGTATCCCGTGAGCGTAAACACTACGTCATATGCCCACGGGCATATGGCGTAGTGACCTGAATAATAATAATAATAACAACATCGAAAAATACCTTACGAATGAGAACCCAGTTTCGAAATTTCTCCAAGACACCTGATGAAAGCTGGAGAGTGTATCAGCCGAAACGTTGTGTTAACAACAAACAAGATGAGGACATATATCCGTCAAATGTAAATAATATAAATAATGTACATAATGCCTCATCTCTTAAATATAGAAGTGTATTATCCGTCGTTCTAGTTTTAAAATTATGCAGAAGAGAATTTGAATCTAAACCTATCAAAGCTAAGGAAATACTCGAATTAATTAGCTCTTTTATAAGCTTTTGGTATTTAATGAAAGGATTATCTTTAACTAACATTGCTCATAGTTAAGGTTTCTGTTATAGGATAAGGGTTTTCAGCGAAAAATCAAAACAAGTGGGCTGAATGTAACAGTATATCCATTTAGTATAATCTTTATAGTTTGAAAGAGAGAGATTTTATAGGAACCTTACATCTTAAATATACTAGGAGCTAAGTAATCTTGGCTTGCTGGAAAATATCAACTAGAAATGAATAATAAAATATATCTCTGAAATACAGTAAGATATATATTAATTGCCAACAGTATTATATATGGTTGTTCTAAGAACTTTCCTAAATTAGCAATTGCAGCGTGGAGGGCATAACGTTTTTTTACTCTAGGCACAAGGCTCGAAATTTTTGGGGAGGGGCCGAGCTGAGAAGGTCGAACCTAGTACGCAACTGGTATTTAATTTTTCGACCCCCAAAATATGAAAGGTAAAGGCAACCTTGGTGGAATTTGTGAAGGATATAAATTCGCCAATCAGAAACGCACAAACTTGACAACTTCAGCGGCACACTTATCTGAAATATGGTATCAAAATTCTTGTCGCTCTAGTCTGAGCTGGAAGAATCATTAGCCCCACCCCACCCTGCAAAATGCTTAACAGCATTTCGTCTGTCATTACCTTCTGAGTTCTAATTCCGCCGATGTCGACTTTACTTTCATTCATTCAGAGTCAATAAAACAAGTACCAGTTGATCACCGGGCTCCATGCAAACGATTTAACCCCTCCACGAAATTTCTGGCCTTGTGCCAACATTTGAAACTGTGGAAGCACTCCGTCGGTTACGACGACGAGGGTTCCGGTTGATCCGAATCAACGGAACAGCCTGCTCGTGAAATTAACGTGTAAGTGGCTGAGCACTCCACAGACACGTGTACCCTTAACGTAGTTCTCGGGGATATTCAGCGTGACACAGAGAGTGACAATGCCGGCCCTTTGAAATACAGGTACAACAGAAACAGGAAGTAAGAGTGAGAGAAAGTTGTAGTGAAAGAGTACAGCAGGGATCACCACCATCCCCTGCCGGAGCCTCGTGGCGCTTTAGGTGTTTTCGCTCAATAAACACTCACAACGCCCGGTCTGGGAATCGAAACCTCGATCCTATGACCGCGAGTCCGCTGCCCTAACCACTGGGCCATTGCGCCTCCGCAAAATTTGAAACTAATATTACATAAATGCGTAAGTTAAGCTCAGTGTCTGCGTTTCTGAATGACGGCAATCAATGAAGCTTCAACACAGGATCTCAGATCGAAACACTTGCTATGCAAGTACATCTCTATTATTTACGAAATTAATCTCTATAGAATAACCTTGCGAAAGATAAACTTCCCTTTGATTATAGTCTTCTTTATTGCTATCGGTAATATACCATCAACAACAATAGGGTTAATGAACTCAAGACTTGACCACTTACTGCGCCGTGACATCTTAATTGTTGCGATGGGAATTATACCTACTTACATACAAACATACGTATACACATATTCCACACAAATACACGCACCCACATACAAACGTGACTGTGTGGTAAGAAGCTTGCTTCCAAACCACGTCGTCTCGGGTTCAGTCCCATTGCGTGGCACCTTG
>NC_042999.1:20707264-20722264 GCF_006345805.1 Octopus sinensis
TTTTGCGGTTGAAGCTTTTGGCTGTTATTTCTAGTGGGTGAATGGCCTATTATGGCCGTTCCTTGATTGTGATATATATATATATATATATATATATATATATATATATATATATATATATATTATATATATTATATACATATATATATACGATAGTGTATTCTGTTTACATAACGTATAAGACTTGACATTAGACCTTATCTAATTTGCATTATGTAATTGATAATCACCTTACACTAATGAAATGTATACAAGATGTAACTATATATTCTGTAAATGATGTCTCAAAGTTTGTGTTATTCTCTTTATTATACACTCTCCCATATATATATATATATATATATATATATATATATAATATATATATATATATACATATACATATACATACATACATATATATATATATATATATATAATATATTATATATATATATATATTATATATATATATATAACGGGAAGCTTTATGAAAATAAACAAAAGACGAAGGCAGGTGTAGTACAAATAAACAATTGTATTAGTATGGCGCTCAGGAATATAAATAAAACAAGTCTTTTACGTTTCGAGCCTACGCTCTTCAACAGAAAGATACACAGAAAAGAAACACGGAGAGAAACAAGGAGAGAGAAAAATGCGTGCAGAAGCTAACGATTCAACATGGCGATCTGATTCTGGCCGGAAGTCAGAGATCAAACGTGAGACGCAAGAGCGTAAATAGGGGAGATAACAGGGTCAAATGACTTCGCCCCAACATATGGGTGCGTGTGTGTATGAGAGAGTATGTGGTGCGTATGAAAGGTCTGGACGTGTGTATGTATGTATGATGTGATGTGTAATGTCGTATGGTGTAGTGTAGAGAGGGGAGATGAGGGGGAGAGTGAGAGAGAGTGGGGGAGGGGAAGAGATGAGGGGGGAATGAGTTTGATGAGGAGGGGGAGGAGAGAGGAGGGGAGAGGATGAGGGGGGATAGGGGTAGAGAGAAGGGGAGTGAGGGAGCAGAGAGAAAGAGAGAAGGGGAAGAGGGAAGAAGAAAGAGGAAAGAAGAGGAGAAAAGAAGAGAAGAGGAGGGAAAGAGAGTAGGGGTGAAAAGATGAAGAACCGAAGAGAAGAAGGAGTCGGGGGGGGGGGGAGGTTAGATGAGGAGGGTGGAAGTCGCGACCAAATGGCGTAAAAGAGCGAAGAGAGAAGATTAATCCTTGTTCACGGCGTAAACAGCAATCCGGATGGCCTCTGTGCAAGGACAAACCAAACACAGACAGCTGTTGCAAAGAGTGACCGGTGGAGCGGAAATGGCGTGAGACCGGTGTGTCGTTGGCTTATATACATATATGAATATAAGTATATATACATCTATATATATACGTGTGTGAGTGTGTATGTCTATATACATATACACATGGTACATAAGGAATTTACAACCTCTTAAGATGTGTTATGCGAGTATAATATAAATGAAATACACCTTTGCTTTTACACATGCACATAACCATTCACCTATGTTTCCTTCATAAACACATTAGGTTATTACCAGGGATGCATCAGTTCAGAATGAAACTGTTGTGCTGGAGGCTGGTCATTCGCAGCAAGACATATCGCAGACATGTGACGCTACTTAGTTACCTCCTGTTATATTCTGATCTCACTGTGATCGACTCTGTATTTCATCCCAAAGTGGTTGACAAATGAAATAAGCGATCTTTATTTCGGTTAGGTTAATTTATTACGCATAATCTTTCCGAAATTGTCACTAATTTAGAAAGAAGTACTTCATATATGTGTGAAGAATTTTGATTAAACATTTAGCTGCTCCGCTTGCAGTCACAATACAACAACGGATTTTTATGCCAAAGCATATTTCCCAACGTTAGAAAGAGAAAGATAGAGGGAGAGTTAGAGATGAAGTGCGATTGAGAGACGTAGTCATTCAGATGATGGGTTTATATTACATCAGTTCGTGCAAAGAGGATTTAGATCCATCCGCAGTACGCTGAGTGGTTACTGTCGACATAAGAATGAGTATTTGAGCAAAAGTCACGGGTCTGTTTACTGAAATACCCTCAGAAATACTGAGAAAGTTACTGATTTATAATATAACAAACGTTTCTGAGGTTTCTTTTGAGGACCTAGTTCCATACATTGTTTCAAATTTATTATCACGATCGCCATTTTCAACTTATAATTTGATATGATGGTAAATCACCAAAATACTAAGTCTTGAACCTTCTCTGTGAAGCCTAATAACTTACAACTGGACTTCATCCCTTTCCCTCATAGATTCCACAATTTTCACTTAGCATGAACACTTTCTGCTTACATATTCTCGTGTGCATAACGCAAGTATATCGCGAGTAATAGTGTTAGATCATTTGGCATCTTTTCACAATATCTATGTAAGCTGAGATAAAGGAGAATAAACTGGATCAGAGGAACTCAGTAGAAAATGTACAATAGATGTAAACTCATGACATCGAAGCATATTGTGCAATACCTTATACATCAATCATTTATCTTGTCTCTTTAATAAAAGAACTTCCCTGGGAAAGTCAAAGCCAGCCGAACAAACAGATATGGTTTTGGTTACTAGAAGGAATAGAGTTTGATTAGCATCACCCAACAATGGCTTTACTTCTCTATAACAAATACAATTAATTTTCACGTAAAGATACATCCTGAAGAAGCATGTCAATATGAGATCGACTGACCTCTAGAAATAACAGTTACATCTCACTCACGCCGCACTCCTCTGCCTTAAAAACAAAATAACAATTGATTCACATTTTGGCACAAGGCCAGCAATACGAGGAACGGGATTAGTCGATTACAGTCACCTCATTGCCTGACTATTACTTTATTTCATCGACCCTGACAATGAAAATGAAAAGTGGCATCGGCGACACTTGAACGCAAAATATTAACAAAAAGAAGAAATTCCACTATGCATATTGTTCGACGCGCTAATGATTTTGGATGCTTGCCGCCTATGTCCTGGACCTAATATAAAAGAGATCATAGTCAAACCTGAAAGATATTTTATCAATTGTGTGACCCCCTTCAGTCATGAATGACCATGGGATTGCACCTAGAAGGTTACCCTCCGAGGCACAAGTTTTGGCAAGGTTATTTATGGAAGACCAGCAGTCGCCCATGAATACCAGTCTCCCCCTCCACGCCACCAGTGTTATCCAAGGGAAATGCAAAGGGGCCGATACAGTTTGGCACCAGTGACGTCGCAACTCATTTATTAACGTACAAGTGGCTGAACACTCCACAGACACGTGTACCCTTAATGTATTTCTCGGGGAGATTCAGCGTGACACAGAGTGTGACAAGGCTGGTCCTTTGAAATACAGGTACAACAGAAACAGGAAGAAAGAGTGAGAGAAAGTTGTGGTGAAAGAGTACAGCAGGGTTTACCACCACCCCCTGCCAGAGCCTCGTGAGGCTTTAGGTGTTTTCGCTCAATAAACACTCACAATGCTCGATCTAGGGATCGAAACCGCGATCCTACGACCGCGAGTCCGCTACCCAAACCACTGGGCCATTGCGCCTCCACTGTTTTATCAATAACTCTACTGTATTAACAGAGCTACAGATCAATTGATAAAGGTGAAAGCAGCCACGAAAATATGTGCCATTTGCTAGTATCTCTTTTTGTACTACTATATATAAACACTAGAAGCAATGAACAATTAACATATGCGAAAACAGGTTTGTGAATCTTTCTGTAGGCTTGGAAAAGTCAATAACAAATTATCATATTGTCTAGTCTCCATTATCCCATCATCTAAGTAAACTTTAGCTTGACATAGCACCTATGTCCTGGTTTGGTTTCAGTTTGTAAATAGTATTTCAAAGACTTTACTTAATAAAATATAAATACAAATATCATAAGAAAACTTCATAAGAAACTTCATAAGAAAGCTCCATAAACTTCATAAGAAAACTCCAAACGTATATTTGACGACGAGAATAAAGAAACTTCAAGAAAACGGGAAATAATTCACTTCTAATTGTCGAAATCGAAGCAGATGAAACGAATAATGATTCTTTCTACTATTAGCACAAAGCCTGAAAATTGATGGGAGGGAGCTAGTCGATTACATTGACCCCCACTGCATAACTGGTACTTATTTCATCGAACCGGAAAGAATGAATGGCAAAGTCGACTTCGGCGGAATTTGAACTCAGAACGTAAGGACGGATTAAATGTTGCGAAGCAATTTGCCCGGCGTGCTAATGATTCTGACAACTCGACGCCTAATAATCCTTTCTGCTATAGGCACAAGGCCTGAAATTAAGGGGGAGGAGACTAGTCGATTATATCGACCCCAGTGTTTCACTGGTACTTAATTTATCGACTCCGAAAGGATGGAAGGCAAAGACGACCTCGGCGGATCGACACCTAATAATAACATCATATAAATATTGGTTTAAGCACACTTTTCGATAGAAAGAGATTAAAGTTGTTCGTTGATCTCGAAACCACATCTTCTGTGAACATGATGAACGTTCTACCATTTTTGATAAATGGAATTCTTCAAAATTCTTAAATAACCATTTATTTACATGCAAGTTTTATAGTTTTATCTACTTCGAGTTCTACAATTAAAAACAAATTATTTTACATTTTCTCGAAGTTTCTAAATTCCTACTATCTAAAAGACATAGAATTCACCTCGATAATCACACAACCTTTAAAATGCAAAAAATTCGAAGGAGTCCTTTGGACCACTCTCAGACTGTTTATTAGGTTCACAGAATATGTTGGTTTGAGTCCAACGGGTAGCCTTCGATTTCCTATCCAAAAAGCTTCTTAATTCTTAGCCTAATAGCTACATGCTATTATCAATATCTTCATTTCACCCGTTTTTATTTTCTGAGTCCAAGTTCCACCGATATCGAATCTGCCTTCCCTTATTTCCAAGTTGATGTAATCGACTAGCCTCCTCTCCCAATCTTTAAGGCCTTGTGCCTATATTAGAGAAGGTTTATCAGTAGCTTTATCTACTTCTAGTTGTACAGTTAAAATATAATATGTTTTGATAAGAGAACGACTGTTATCTGGCAATTCTGACATAGTTCCATTTTACCAAACATTGTATGATAAAATTCGACGTATATCTTGTGAGAGTTCCTTTTCTCCCCACATTTGAGTCCAGACTGAAATAAAATTCTCCATTTCTTCTCAAAACTTTATAGCACGAAACATTCTTGAAATATAGGCAAATATCACAAAGTTTAAGATAAAGAACGATTTTCTTTGCATATTAAACAAAACTAAGTCTGTCTTTAAGCTACAACCATTGAAGTATTCCTTATCTTCTGTAAGATTCTTTCAGTCGAACAAAGGAGAGATTATATTTTCCAAAGCTGAGGATCATGAAACCAGGAAAGCTGAAAAAGAAAAAGAAAAGAAGAAAAGAGAAGAGATTCGCAATTCTATATGCTATTAATATACAGACTTCCAGCTGTCAAAATAATGTTATAGAAACTTGGAGATTCTTTAAAAAGAACGTTAACAATAATAGTAGCAGTAAAAATATGAACAACAGTAATAATAATAATAATAATAATAATAATAATAGTAATAATAATAATAGTAATAATAATAATAATAATAATAATGAAGAAGAAGAGGTAGAGAAGGGGGAGAAGGAGTAAGAAGAAGAAGAAGAAGAAGAGGAAGAGAAGGGGAGGAGGAGTAAGAAGCAGAAGAAGAAGAAAACGAGGAAGAGAAGGGGGAGGAGGAGTAAGAAGAAGAAGAAGAAGAAGAACTCTTTTCAAGGATATGATTCCGATTTATTACTGGTATGCATTTTACGTTTCAAGAGATAGTCATCAAAAGTCGATTCTAAACGAATTTGGAAGTGAAATAAAAATCGATCAAGTTCCATGGGTAAAGTTTTGTTCTAAACACTGCCGTCTCTATCAACACGCTAATAACAATAATTGATTCTTTTTCCAGTACATGGTGAAGAATATATAATGGTTGGACACCAGTATTTGCCTGGTGTTGTATTTTATCGATCCTAAAAATAATGAAAGTCAAAATTGATCCCGTTGCGGTTTGAACAAAGAAAGAAAGAGATGGAAGGAATTTTAATAACAATAATGGCAACGTCAACAACAAAATCTACCACAACAGGGGTGATACACATTATTTCAATAACAACCCTAACAAACATCTACATATATGGAAAAAGAAATAGACCAGTATCTTGTATAAATAAAACCAAATTTATTGCATTACAGCAGAACATACCAAGCGATTTTGTACAGGATTATAAAGAACTTGTGGTGAATTTAAGGTGATTATGTTACCGAAGATCATGTAAAGCAAACTTGAAATGCAGTACTCTATTAGCTGCTGAAGCCTACTAAAATCCATGCTTCGTATTGTTCGCTTTCTTCCAAATTAACGTATAACACTATACAGGAATGGTGGACTAAAGGATAACGACTAGGATGTTGGAGACGATTAACTACATGAAAATACATTGGATAAACAAATGTAGAATGAAGCGAATAACAGCACTGAGAGATATTTTATGATTATTACGCCGCCGCACTGTAGCCATTATATTCTATCTCCATAGCAGAAATATAGGTAGACTACCATACAAAATCTATACGCAACTATGAATCATCGAAAGAAAATCTAGCTGGAAGGATCTATCTGCTAGAAGTTGCAGAAATATCTCTCAAATCAGAGTCTATCACCCTTAAAATGTACGATGTAACGAAGAGATTATCGGTGTTCAAATGACCGATGAGCAACTACACAAATGTAGATTAGTAAATGCATACTGATGTAGAATCATCTGATCACGGAACCGACCAGACCATCAGATGTTGCTACCCATCGCTAGTCACAATGTGTTCGCATTGTTTTAGCTTTCGAATGATGCCACCCCACCGGTTAAGCGAGCATGTCAACAGAAGAAAGAGTGAGAGAAAGTTGTGGTGAAGGAGTACAGCATGGATCACCACCGCCCCCTGCCGGAGCCTCGTGGAGCTTTTAGGTGTTATCGTTCAATAAACACTCACAGCGACCGGTCTTGGAATCGAAACCGCGATCGTACGACCGCGATTCCGCTACCCTAACCACTGGGCCATTGCGCCTCAACATTGTTCTATAATATTCAATAAAAAATATATATTAATAAGAAATTCTTGAGAGTGGGGCTTATAAAGCTGTTTACCCGGTTTCTATAGCGAATAAACAAAATCCTAATATTTACCCTGAATGAAAAGCCGAACCGTTGCAGGATTGAAGGCCGGCAATTTTGAATGGGGCAGGCATGTCGAATACATCGACAGCCATGCTTGACTGGTATTTATGTATTCGACCGTGAAGCTATCAACTCAAAGTTCACTTCGGTAGGATTTGAATTAAAAACGTGAAAATGCTACTCTCTTTAATCTCTCTTTACTCTTTTACTTGTTTCAGTCATTTGACTGTGGCCATGCTGGAGCACCGCCTTTTAGTCGACCAAATCGACCCCAGGACTTATTCTTTGGAAGCCTAGTACTTATTCTATCAGTCTTTTTTGCTGAACTGCTAAGTGACGGGGACGTAAACACACCAGCATCGGTTGTCAAGCAATGTTGGGGGGGGGGGCAAACACAGACACACAAACACATACACACACATACATTCACATATACCAATATATATATACGGCGGGCTTCTTTCAGTTTCCGTCTACCAAATCCACTGACAAGGCCTTAGTCTGCCGAAGGCTATAGTAGAAAAACTTGCCCAAAGTGCCACGCAATGGGACTGAACCCGGAACCATGTGATTCGTAAGCAAGCTACTTACCACTCCTACAAGCAATTTCTCTGATGTACTGACGATTGACAGATCGCCGCCAAATAAAACCATAACAAACATGATTAAAACATGGAATACAAAGTCTGTCAAAACTACACGAATGTACGTCACGCATAGCTATAAGATAACCTCGTACAAATAAATGATGTTAACTCAAAGTAGTGAACCACAGGGAACACATGTATAGAAGTGAAGAAGGCGAAGAAGCCGGAGAGGGAGAACAGGGTGTATGTGGCGATGAATACCGCAAACAGAGAAGTGGTACGCAGAGTGGAGACTCAACACGTCGAGGAGGTGGAGATGGAAGCGAAAGGTGGAGGCTGGAGATGCTACGTGATGGGACTGAAAGGGTTCAACACGTATGCAAACGACTTTAGAAAAGACGTAGGCACACTCAGAATGAGCAAGGAGGATGCCCTGAAGGATGCAGAAAGGAAGAACAGCAACGCGCCGAGTCCACGTTCATCCGAGGCAGAAGAGACGGGTCCCCCCCGCCGGCCGGACCCAGAGGAAATAAGGTAGGCAAACTATGGCTGTTTACGTTGGTTGCATAATTGTGCGCGTCCTGGTAGCAATCTGGAAACAAGGTCGTTTACTAAACGATATCAGGGCGCGGAATTTAAATGTAATTGTCGCTACTGAGACACGAATCGAAGGGCCAAGAGATCTACTCCCGCTCATGGAAGGCTACGAGAAATTTATTTCTCCTGGACGGCATGTGGGCGGGAGTGGGGTGTTGGTTCTGCTTAAAAAAGATAGTGTCGCAGAGAAAAAGTTGATTTTTTCTGATTCAGAAGGTAGGCTGGTCGTCTTAGATCTGACGTTCAGTTGTGGTAAAGAAATCAGGCTGGTGGCGGTGTATGCACCTAATACGGGTCAGACTGATTTTTATCGAGGCTTGGAGAAGTTTCTTGGCACGTCAAAATCCATAGTCATGTTAGGGGACTTTAATGCCATAGTCGACGCGCGCGTCGATGGCATTGGCTCGAAAGATAGGAAACCAAACGCTGGCTTCCGGGATCTACTGAGTCGCTTTCAGCTGGTAGATCCCTACAGACTTGAATTCCCGAACGCTCCACAGTGGACGTGGTTAAGTGGCGACGGGTCTGTCGGGTCTTACATAGACAGAATTTTTATTAGAAAAATAGATAAAGGATTAGTTAAGTGTCCACAGTTTCACACGGTCAGTTACAGCGATCACAGGATGGTCACTGGCGAACTGAACCTAGATAAGTTAGGTAGTAGGGGATCCGGCTACTGGAAACTCAATAAGTCCCTCCTGGCTATTGAGGAGTACAGAAAGCGGATCGAGTTAGTAGTGAAGAGGGCGTTAACCGGTTCCATTATTAACAACAAATGGTGGTACGCCCTCAAAAGAGCCATCAAATACGAGTCCGTTAGATACAGCATAGGTCTAACAACTAGCGGGCGTAAGAAAGAGATGGGGCTAGTTAAGGCCTTAGAGGAAGCCATCAGAGCTGGCGATGGGGCCCAGGTTAGGCTGAGGAGACTGGAGTTGAACCAGCACCTCGAAGCCCAACATATGGGTTGCATCGTCAGAGCTAGAATTCGCGCAATGGGGTGCGAGGGTATCAAGGCTGCCGGATGGGCACGAGTTGTGGAGGCTCAACGTGGAAACGATTCCACAATTAAGTCTGTGACGAACGGGCGAGGCGATGTGATCACCGAACCAGAGGAGATGTGTCGGACGTTTCAGGAGCACTTCGCTCGGCTCTTTGGGGGCGACGGCGGACCGGAGGAGAGGGTGGACCTAACGGACATCCTCGCCGGGCTGCCGCGCCTCTCGGGGCAGGATGCGGAGAGCTGTGAAGCGTCGATCTCGCCTGAGGAGATAGCCGAGGTCCTGGCCGACTGCGGTGAAGGCAGGGCGCCGGGGATCGATGTTTACCTTACGAACTATATAAAAGAATGCCAGACTTGTTCGGGAACGTGCTGGCCGGCGTTTTCACGAACTGGCGGCAGAATGGGTTCATTCCCAGGTCTGTACGTCGGGGAGTGGTGACGCTGATCAGGAAGGACCCGAGCAAGGGGGACAACATAGACAACTTTCGGCCCATCACACTGCTAAACACAGAGGTGAAGATTTTGGCCAAGGTGTTAGCGAAAAGGATGACGCGTGTCGCGGGTGGTCTGATCGGGGAGGCACAAACTTGTGCGATCCCTGGAAGAACCATCCAGGACAATCTTCACCTAGTACGCTACACAATAGAAAGGTTTGAGAATGACTCTGGCAAGGGTGGGGCATTGGTCCATTTAGACCAGAGTAAAGCGTTTGATAGGGTGAACCATCGGTACCTGGTGTCCGTGCTGGCGCAGTTCGGTCTGGGCATTGGCTTCCTCAGGTGGATCATACAGTTGTACGATAACATCGACTCGATCGTTCGGGTGAATGGCTTCCTGTCGAAGCCGTTCCGCATCAAACGGTCTGTTCGTCAAGGGTGTCCGCTCTCCCCGATTTTGTATGTGATGGCTCTCGAGCCATTGCTGCGAAAGCTGAGCGCCATCCCGATGAATCCAGGAGGTGGAGGATCTGTGACATCGTATGCGGACGACATCACCATCATCGTGACCGAGGTGGAACTCCTACGTAATGTGGGAGACGCCATCAAGGCTTACGAGACGGTGACAGGAGCAAAGATTAACCGGGAAAAATCGGTCGGCTTGCAACTCGCACCTGGAGGGGCAAGTCGATGCCTTCGAATAGCATCGTGGGATGCTGGACGGAGGGCCCGGTTAAGCTGCTAGGGATCTGGTTTGGTCCAGGTCTCCAGATAGAAAAGAACTGGTCTGAGGTGTCGGGCAAGGTGGCTCACGCGGTCGGGACTTGGTCCGGACGGTGGCTGTCCTTGAAAGGGAGGGCGGAGGTGGCCAATGTATTTTTAGCATCGGTCATCACCTACCGCCTGACCGTCGTCCTTTGTCCGGATTCGTGGTTGAGCAAGTTGGAGAGGCAGATCTTCCGCTTTTTGTGGAAGGGAAGTGCTCCTCTTGTAAGACGTTCTATCTGCTGTCAGAAACCGTTAAAGGGTGGCTTGGGGATGCCTTGGCTGATGATGCGCAGAGATGCGCTGAGGTTAAGGCAACTTTGGCTCTCCCTGGATGGTGAACGGGTGTGGTCCCCGCTTGCGAAGCAGATGTTCCCCAGCTTTGTCAGTTTCGGTGGCAGAGAAACCTGGTTTCGTCGCAGACTTAGATCGAGCATGTGGTATTCGGAGTGCCATAAGGCACTCTGCCACTTCCGCAAGTCGGGCAATGCCGGCGGCTTTGGTACCACCGCAGCTTTTTATAGCAGGTTGGTAGAGGCCGGAAATGACGATGCCTTAGGAAGGACCTTGGGCCTCGATAGAGATCAGTTGGACAGCCTGTTCCGAAGGACGTTCGGGCCGAAGACATTGGATAACTTCCAGAAGTCTTTGACCTGGCAATGTTTCAGAGGAGCTTTACCCGTTCGGGATAAATTCACAAGGCATGGTTGGAGTGGACCATCGAACTGCCCAAGATGCGAGCGGGATCTGGAAACAGTCTCGCACGCTATTGTTCAGTGTCCGAAAGTCTCGGACGTGTGGGTATATGCCGAACACCTGTTGTCGGACGGAAGAAGAGTACAGCTATCGGCTGAGACAATTATAAAAATTGACTCGCCTAGCTTTTTGACAAGTGAAGGTAAGCATTGCTTTCTCAGTACAGTAGCAGTAGCGAAAGAGTGTATATGGAAGACCAGAATGAAAGCGGTAACGAAATGCACCGTGATCTCTGGCTCCGCCTTGGTGACCTATTTCAGGTTCCACCTAAAAAGAAAGGTGGAGTTGGAGAAGAGGTGTCTGTCTGCGTGTGAGTTCGATAAAATATGGAAGCGTGTGGCACGGTTGCTGCGAGTGAGAGGAGCCACGTAAACATGCTGTAGGTTGGCTGCCGAGTTTCGGTGGGAATAGCAGGGCTCGTGGGGTCGGCAATCCTGGTGTTCCCACTTCATGTGTTCTCTTTATGTTGTGTTGTTGTTGTGTATCATTCGATTTATCCGATTTTTGTGTAATTTAAAAAAAAAAAAAGTTCATTTTTTCTGTAAATACCATTTGTGTCTCATGACCCCAAATCATGATGTATTGTCCCATTCTTCGTTGGCCCCTTGTGGGTAATAAAGAAATAACAGAATATTTTAATAAAAACAGACAAGTGAGTATTAATGTAAAGATAGCATTAAAAGAAATAGCATTAAAAAACAGTAATAAAAGAAAGAAAATTCTCTTTATTCTCAATTTCTTGGAAACCTCACATCATCCCCGCCGAACCTTCTCACTCGAGTGATATATGTTTCGGCGTCATGTATCATCGTAAGTTTGTTCAATCTGAGCTTGTATCGTTTGTTCCACATTTCTTCCTTCGTATATATTTGTATGTAATATATTTTCCTTTGTATCAGCTAGATATGTTGTGGCAGGCTTAAGAATAATGCTTTTCCAAACTTTATTCGGAAATTTTTCAAAGTTTCAATCTTGTAGCGGTGACTAAATTGAATCTTGTATTCTTCACACTTATAGAAACCGTCAACATTTGCTTTACATAAAACGTCTGCATTAATTTGAATTCTTTTGATTGCGAAGTCGGCTTTAGCATATTTATTTATTTATTTATTTATTTATGCTCACTTTTCAAGCCTAGCAAAGCTCATGGGCCTGGTTTCCCGGTTTATGTGGCGCATGTGTTTCCCCCAGCTGGACGGGAGGCCAGTCCATCGCAGCGTTACCCAAGAAACAGGAAGAAAGAGTAAGAGAAAGTTGGTGCGAAAGAGTACAACAAGGGTTGCCACCCCCACTGCCGGAGCCTCGTGGAGCTTTAGGTGTTTTCGCTCAATAAACACAGACAACACCCGGTCTGGGAATCGAAACGGCGATCCTCCGACCGTGAGTCCGCTGCCCTAACCACTGGGCCATTGGGCCTCCACTTTAGCATATTTAGTAACACAATTGTGCGTCGGTGAAGTTGTAGCTGCTTTACGGAGGCGCAATGGCCTAGTGGTTAGGGCAGCGGAATCGCGGTTTCGATTCCCAGACCGGGCGTTGTGAGTGTTTATTGAGCGAAAACACCTAAAGCTCCACGAGGCTCCGGCAGGGGATGGTGGTGATCCCTGCTGTACTCTTTCACCACAACTCTCTCTCACTCTTACTTCCTGTTTCTGTTGTACCTGTATTTCAAAGGGCCGGCCTTGTCACTCTCTGTGTCACGCTGAATATCCCCGAGAACTACGTTAAGGGTACACGTGTCTGTGGAGTGCTCAGCCACTTACACTTTAATTTCACGAGCAGGCTGTTCTGTTGATTCGGATCAACCGGAACCCCCGTCGTCGTAACCGACGGAGTGCTTCCATCCATCCAGCTGCTTTACACTTATAGTTTTATAGCAATTTTGAATATTTTGTTGCATTTATATGTAGTGTCTTTAGAGCAATGAATAGTTCTAAGTAGTTTTGGGAGCAGTTCTTTTCTAGAAACGAAATTCTTCAGTATCTCTCTCTATATAAACGGCAGTTTGTCTGTGTGTGTGTCTGTGTGTCTGTCAGGTTGTACCCTCACCCTGACCACGGCTTTCAACCGATTCTGATGAAACTTGACACACACATAGCCCAATGTTATAATTCAAAACTAATGCAGCGAAAATTTTGAAAAGTTCCCCCAGTTCTGAAAAAAATCGATAAATTCGACATGGGGTCGAGAATCAGAAACACAAACCACAGACTGTCTAGGGGACGCAACTCGACCTTTTTAACTCTCAAAAAAAATTTACCATAATTTTTTTTCCATTTTTTTGCTATTTTTTGGCTATAACTCTCTAAAAATGCTTTATAGTTATTTCCCTTACAAACCCGAGCAACGCCGGGCGATACTGCTAGTGTGATATAAAAAGATTGAATAACAACTTAGAAAATAAACAACTACAAGTAAAACACAACAAAACATGTGGACTAGTTGCCGTTGCCGTTACTGTTGTTACTTCAGCCCTTTGTAAATATCTCTTATTACATTCAGAAATATCCGTCTAAAACCACTTTTCCAAATTTGTCCTTTCGTTTTGAAGACAACTTAGAGATAACTTCGGTAACTCTAAGTTATCATTCGACCAAAGATTGGCCCAGGTCATGTCTAACTTGATAGCACCACCTGATAGGATGTGTTAATTCATTTTAAAGTCAAGTTTTGTGGCATCATGGCCCATTGAAGTAGGGAGTTGCTTTGACAGAGATATTTCCAGGTATAGGTAGCTTATCTGATATCCCTTAAAGACCTTTGTCCCGGTTTCATTTGAAGGTAATGAGATCTTTTTCTTTTTTGATTTGTTTTACGATAATGTTAAATAAAGCAGGGCCTGTAGAGGAAAAGAAATAGTGTAGCAGTGATTTTATGTGTTGTGATACTGAAGTGTGTGTGCCCCAGCCTTGAATAAATTCTGAATCCACTGTTAAGATCGTGTGGACAATGCTGGTGGTATATTCTTTACATTAGGGCGGCAAGCTGGTAGAATCGTTAGGATGTCGGGCGAGATGCTTAGCGGTATTTCGTCTGTCTTTATGTTCTGAGTTCAAATTCCGCCGAGGTCGACTTTGCCTTTCATAATTTCGGGGGTCGATTAAATAAGTACCAGTTACGCACAGGGGTCGATATAATCGACTTCATCCGATGTCTGTCTTTGTTTGTCCTCTCTGTGTTTAGCCCCTTGTGGGTAGTAAAGAAATAGGCATAATCTCTACATTGTGCAAAGGATGTAGTTCTCACGGCGGAACTGGGTAGAATACAGTTTCAATGTTTTAAGGCGGTACCTATAATGAAGATCAGAGTGTAATGAGAGGCAGAATACAGCATGCTCTTACAAGCATGCCAAGCGACCACGAACCGGCATCCCCGTTGGCTTGACAAAAATGTCATAAGACATTTACCTGAAAATAATAGCCTATTAATCAGATTATTAATCACACTAAATCTTATATATCACGACCACAAACATTTTCAGCAGAATTTCTTTCACAAATGCTATTCGCCAAAAGTTTTCCACAAATATTCGCAGATATCTTCTAAACGTCACACACATTCACGTAATCTCTTATGAGATACGTCCTCTAAAACACTTTTTCTCATGTTAACACTTTAAA
>NC_042999.1:20724764-20729764 GCF_006345805.1 Octopus sinensis
CTTAAACATCTATAAACTACTTACAACTTTAAGAGTAGGTTTCTTTGTTGGACAGCGTCTTCATATCATTCTTCGTTTCCCATTTCAGCTTTTCTGCAACTTCATCTTTATTTATTGTGGTTGTAGATGTTGTCATTGTCGTCATTGCAGATATTCTTCTTCTTCTTCTCCTTCTTCTTCTTCTTCTTCTTCCTCTCCTTCCTCTTCTCCTTCTTCTTCTCCTTCTTCTTTTTCTTCTTCTTCTTCTTCTTCTTCTCTTTCTTCTTCTCCTTCTTTTTCTTTTTCTTTTTCTTCTTCTTCTTCTTCTTCTCCTTCTTCTTCTTCTTTTACTACTTCTTTTTCTTCCTTTTTTCGTCTTCTTCTTTTCTCCTCCTCCTCCCCCTCCTCCTTCTTTTTCTTATCCATTTTCGTTTTCCCTTTTTCTTCTTCTTCTTCTTCTCCTCCTCCCCATCCGTATTCTTCTTCTCCTCCTCCTCTTCCCCCTCCTCCTTCTTCTTCTTCTTCTTCCTTCAGTTCCTCTTCACAATCTCTTCCCTCGTTCCTACTCCTTTTCGTTTTCCTTTCTTTACTGTTCCCAACGCACCAATTATTAATTATAGACGCGACCTTTACAGTTTTCACTCTCCAAATTACTCCTATTTCAAAATTTTAAGGTATTGTATTTTGGGGTACCTTTGGTGTTTCGGCTACTTTCTTTTCGATCCTGGAATCAAAACGGACAGGATGGGCCTATTAACAAGCAACTCCGCTTTCATTTATCTATAATTGTTATGTCCGGTCTATTATATTTGAATTTCTGGTGCGAATGGCAAAGTTCCACAAAATCTTACATTTCTCCGACTCTAGTACACTTTCGTTTCGCCGATTGTACCACGTTTCCAGCTCCAAGTTTCCAGTGTAAAACTTTTACGACCTGGTCGTGCTCCCATTTCTTATATTCTTCCAGTACCAACTTGGGGGCATTCTGCCACAATGTGTGCCACTGTCTGAATCTAAGTTTCACAGTCTCTACATCTTTCTGACACATTTTCTCTATATTACTCTTTACTTGTTTCAGTCATTTGACTGCGGCCATGCTGGAGCACCGCCTTTAGTCGAGCAACTCGACCCCGGGACTTATTCTTTGTAAGCCCAGTACTTATTCTATCGGTCTCTTTTGCCGAACCGCTAAGTGACGGGGATGTAAACACACCAGCATCGGTTGTCAAGCAATGCTAGGGGGACAAACACAGACACACAAACACATACACACACACATATATATATATACATATATACGACAGGCTTCTTTCAGTTTTCCGTCTACCAAATCCACTCACAAGGCATTGGTCGGCCCGGGGCTATAGAAGAAGACACTTGCCCAAGATTCCACGCAGTGGGACTGAACCCGGAACCATGTGGTTGGTTAGCAAGCTACTTACCACACAGCCACTCCTGCGCCTATATTATTATTATTATTATTATTATTATTATTATTATTATTATTATTATTATTATTAGGCAGCGAGCTGGCAGAAACGTTAGCACGCCAGGCGAAATGCTTAGCAGTATTTCGTCTGTCGCTACGTTCGGAGTTCAAATTCCGCCGAGGTCGACTTTGCCTTTCATCCTTTCGAGGTCGATAAATTAAGTACCAATTGCGTACTGAGGTCGATCTAATCGACTGGCCCTCGCCCCCAAATGTTCGGGCCTTGTGCCTAGATTAGAAAAAAAATTATTATTAATATTATTATTGAGTGAGAGAGCAGTGCATGCCATCAAACTGACACTGGGGTAAAATATACGAAACCCAGTATAAACATCATGGCTACCTGTCTGATAAGGGTACACCAGGCACATGCATCACAACCATATCTGTGCGACATGGTGATCTCATATCAAGATAAGCAGCACATGACCTTGCAGGTGGGGCCCAGTTAGAATGTTCTTCTGGTCGAGTAGCCCATCCTGCTCAAAAGGTCCCTGAATAAGGGTTGTTTAAGGATGTTGGGCAAAACACCTCTGTTTCCAAATGTGAATTATTCAAACCCCAAAGAATTCCTCTCAACACATGGCTATGACGCTCCCCACTACTTCTGCTCGTGATCAGAGATGCACATATCGTCAGCCACTAAGGGATATGCCCAACAGGTTAAGATGCCACATCTTTTGTATTTCAATTACCAGGTCTTTATGTTTACTTAATTTCTCAAATTTCTTTACAGATATATTTTCATCAGTAGGAACACTTGCATCTATTAAACTATAAGTATCTTCCCTGCCTTTAATCACTCTCCCCGGTCGATTAGCCCGGATCGTTCTGGATCGGTTATTATTATCATTATTATTAATGTTGTTGTTGTTGTTATTTATCATTTCATTAATATATGTAAGCCCCCACACTTTATGTCTGTCTCCGTATTGTCCCACTCATTCGTCGCCGATGTACCAAATAAAAGGTATCATTATTTTTAGTATTATAATTTATTGCCTTTGCACAGCTTCTAACGCCGGAGATGTGCTACAGTGTCAGCTGGTCACTACTAGTGGACTTCGAGCACCATCCCGAGTATTCGAGCGGTTCCAATCAGTGCTGTTTTCTGCAAGTTTTCCGCCCCTATTTCACCTCATATTTGTTCCATGTACTTCTCGAGATTTTTACTTACTGTACCAAGGGCTCCGATAGTTATTGGTATTACTTCCACATTTTTCATCGACCACAACTGCTTAACCTCCCAAGCTAACCTGTCAAATCTATCCACTTTCCTTTCTTCCTCATCGCATACCTTGTTGTCAGTTGGGCATGCTATATCTCTGATCCAGCATCAATTGCTTTCTTTCTAAATTAACACTATGTGTGGTTTCTGGTTTCCTATTCTCTATCTCATGGTCGCACTGAATCATAGAATCCCATAGGATCTTTGCATTATCATTTTCGATGATGCCTTCTGCTTTATGTTCGTACAAATTTTTGGCTCTGTCAAGTCCATACTGGCTGCAAATGTCCAGTGGACAATCCTTACTATATCGTACTATATTGTCATGACGTCTCATATTCTTTCTGGGTTAGTGGCGTATATTGAGCATCATGCTCAATGCTCCACATATTATTGGTATTGTTTTACCTGCATGCTCCACATTGTGAATACTTCAATTTTGAGGTCTTTTTACTCAGACAATTTCTCCAATTCTTTTTGAAGATATTTTCATCAGAAGGGACTACATAATTCCTCACCCCCATCTTTGACTATTATTTCTGAACGATTAGCCTTTATTTCTTTGTTGGTTTGAACCGGCATATCCCAGATGGTTGCCTGATCGATATCTTGTACCTTGCTTGGTACATGCTTATACCACCTGCTGTCAGTTTTGATGTTGTAACTTTGGTATATTGTCCAGTAGATATAAGTGCTTACCTTGTAGTGCCAATATATTCAGACTTGGCAAGGACTGGCAACCCGAGATGATGTCGTCAACTGTCTCATTGTGCCAGTTGGACATCCTGCATTTGGTGTTAAGACTTGTTTTCATTATTTCGTTTTTACAATTGTTAGTCGTCAGACATTGGTCTTGGGAATCAGTCCCTCCGGTTCAGTAAGAAACAGTCCTTCCGTTTCGGCTTTTAGTCCAGAGCTTTTGAGCCATTGCTGGGTTTCACTTAAGTGCACTTTCTCTCTGACGTGCATTGCAGGATATTGGCCATGGAATGATTTTTCACTCCATTTCTTCTTATGCATGTTTTGTAATTCAGTTTTCATGTTATCGTTATTATTTTATGTTTGACGTTTGCTTTGCATTTGTAGAAATTTGCTCCAAGTCTCATTCAGAGAACTTAAGAGACAAGTTCGAAGTTCATATTGGTGTTATGCCTAGGGTGCCATATATTTGCTTTTGGACATAGTGTTGTTCTAGAGAATGTTTAAGTAAGCATAAGAAAATTCTGTGATTGTATTATCATCATCATCATCATCATCATTATTTATTATTATTATTATTATTATTATTACTTTTTTTTCTTCTTTCAAATTTACTTCCATTTCTTGCCGAGTGTCTTCCCGACTCCTAGGGCAAAGAAACTCATAGTATACATTGGTAGGCCATTAAGCTAAACTCAATAGTTCGTTCATTTTTTTAAAGTTAAATTAAAATACATGGGTAGTAGTAATAATAATAATAATAATAATAATAATAATAATAATAATAATAATTATTATTATTATTATTATTATTATTATTATTATTATTATTATTATTATGATTGTTGTTGCTATTCTGAAAGACTGTCGGATAATTTTTGATAACTGTTTATTGTTTACTTGAAAGCAGGCAATAAGAAATCACCAAAGGTTTCAAGTAGTGCCTTCTCCTGTGACTCAAAGGGAAAATACTCTCCTTAGAATGCGAGCTGTACCCAACGGTGCTGTCTTCTGGATCACTTCGAGCCTGACAGCAGCTCCAATATTTTTAATACGTGTTTCCAAAGCCCTTGGAAACTGCACCTAATGCACCATTTTCCACCGGTATTACCATTAGTTTCATGATACTCCATAACGTTCCTATTTCGTCATCTCGCAGTGACTGTCATTTCTCAATATTTTCTGTTTCCTTACATTAAACACTGGAATCGTCGTCGTCGTCATCCTCATCATCACCATCATCAACATTGTCATCGTCGTCGTAATCGTCATCATCATCCTCATCTTCCTCAACATCACCATCATCATTTCATCATCGTCATCGTCATCATCATCATCATCAACATTATCACCGTCGTCGTCGTATTCCTCATCATCATCATCATCACCGTCGTTGTAATCGTCATCATCATCCTCATCTTCCTCAACATCACCATCATCATTTCATCATCGTCATCGTCATCATCATCATCATCAACATTATCACCGTCGTCGTCGTATTCCTCCTCATCATCATCCTCACCGTCGTTGTAATCGTCATCATCATCATCATCATCATCATCATCATCATCATCTTCACCACCAATAACGTCGACGTCTTTGTCG